>NC_137045.1:16146694-16239194 GCF_032717465.1 Coenobita brevimanus | reverse complement strand
ATATCGCACACATACATACCCATTGATAGATACCTTTACACACACACACACACACACACACACACACACACACACACACACATCAAATTAATCCTGCACCCGAGAGAACTTGGCAGCCTCTTCCTGATTTAATAAGATGCGAGATAAATAATGCGGGGCTCGACCTGCTCCTCCGTCTTAAGTTTACCTTCCGACACCCACACGTTACCCACTTGCTCAATACTTCCCCGAGTGATTTTTACAAGATGTGGTCAATAGTTGTGGTGAAGACGGAGATGGAGACGAGAAGGAGTGGGAGGGAAGGGAAGAGAGGGAGAGATTGAGGATGAAGGAAATGGGAAACAGAAGAGAATGGGACCTCACTTACCCAATACTTCCCAAGGAGATTTTAAAAGATGGCACTGATGGGTGTGGGGGCGAAGGAGACGGGGAGGATAAAGGGGGGAGGAGGGATATGGGAAGGAGAAAATGGGGAGGAGAAAAAAGGGGAGGAGGGATGGGGGGAAGGAGGAAAGAGGATGAAAGCGAGAAGAGCTGTAGAAATGAAGAGGATCAGATGGAGGACCTACTGCCTAGCACTTGTAAGAACGATTTATTTAAAGACACGGCCGATAGTTGTGTGGAAGCCTAAGATGGGGAGGAGAGGGGAGGAGGAATAGGGGGAAAGAGAGAGGGGGAATGGATGGAGGAAATGAAAATGAGAACGGGAGAGGATGAGAAGGGGGGGGACTCGCTTAACCAATACTTCCCAGCTGATTTTTAAAAGATGCGTCCGATAGTTGTGTGGGAGACTGAGATGGTGGGGAAGGAGGGGGAGGGGGGAAGGAGGAGAGAATTGAGGGAGGAAAAAGTATGGAAAGGAGAGGAGAAGCAGAATGGAAGAGGATGAGAAGAGGCGGAAAGGGAAGGGAAGGTAGAGGAGCATGAAGCTGTAGAGAAAGGGGAAGGGAGGAAGTTGGCTAAGCTGGAGGGATAGGGAAGGGGAGGGGAGAGGAGGGGAAGGAGAGTAAAGGAAGGGACGTGAAACGAAGAGAGGGAAGAACGGGGAAGGAAAGGGAGGGGAAGGGGACGGACAAAGAACGAGGGAACTAGTAAATGGGGATTAAGCCTTGAATGGCCGGGATACGACTTATGTAATGGCAAATGAGGGACGATTTTACCTGTTTGAATCCCCCCGAGACTGATATTTTATAGGAGGGATGGGAAGGAGAGGAATGGAAAGGAAAGGGGAGGGATGGGAAGGAGAGGAATGGAAAGGAAAGGGGAGGGATGGGAAGGAGAGGAATGGAAAGGAAAGGGGAGGGATGGGAAGGAGAGGAATGGAAAGGAAAGGGGAGGGATGGGAAGGAGAGGAATGGAAAGGAAAGGGGAGGGATGGGAAGGAGAGGAATGGAAAGGAAAGGGGAGGGATGGGAAGGAGAGGAATGGAAAGGAAAGGGGAGGGATGGGAAGGAGAGGAATGGAAAGGAAAGGGGGAGGGATGGGAAGGAGAGGAATGGAAAGGAAAGGGGAGGGATGGGAAGGAGAGGAATGGAAAGGAAAGGGGAGGGATGGGAAGGAGAGGAATGGAAAGGAAAGGGGAGGGATGGGAAGGAGAGGAATGGAAAGGAAAGGGGAGAGATGGGAAGGAGAGGAATGGAGAGGGAAGGAAGGGATGGGAAGGAGAGGAATGGAAAGATAAGGGGTGGAATGGGAAGGAGAGGAATGGAAAGGGGAGGGGAGGGATGGGAAGGAGAGGAATGGAAAGAGGAGGGGAGGGATGGGAAGAAGAGGAAAGGAAAGGGGAGGGGAGGGATGGGAAGGAGAGGAATGGAAAGAGGAGGGGAGGGATGGGAAGGAGAGGAATGGAGAGGGAAGGGAGGGATGGGAAAGAGAGGAATGGAAAGGGGAGGGGAGGGATGGGAAGGAGAGGAATGGAAAGGGGAGGGAAGGGATAGGAAGGAGGGAGAAAAAGGAGGGAGAAAGAGGAGAAGATGAAGGGAAAAGAAGGGGTGTGGATACTGACGAAGAGAAGAAAGGAGGACGAACGGAAAGAAACAAGAAGATAAAGGGTAAACGATGGGAAGGAAGGGAAGAGGAGAGAGAAGAGAGAAGGTAGAGGAAGAGAAGGGAAGGGAAGAGAAGGGAAGAGAGAAGAAGGGAAGGGAAGAGAAGGGAAGAGAAGAGAAGGTAGGAGAAGAGAGGAATACTTAGCCAATACTTTCACACGATATTCTCCGAGTCTCGATAGTTGCCTGAGAGAAAAAGGGAGGAGGGGAGGGAGGTGGGAGGGAAGGAAGGAAGGGGGAGGGGGAAGAGGATGAGAAGAAAGAAAGAAGGAAGAGGAAGAGGAAAGGAAGGAGGACGGGGAGAGAAGAAAGGGAGTAGGGTGTGAGAAGGAAGGGAAGAGGAGCGAGAAAGGAAGGAGAGGAGAAAAAAAACACAAGAGACGAAGGAGCAAGGGAAAGGAAGAAGGTAGGAGACAGATAAAAGAGAAAGGGGAGAATTGTCGAGGGGAGGAGGAGAGAGAGCAGGGGGGGGGGAAGGGAGGGAAGAACTGGGAGACAAGTAGACAAGTAGAAAGGGAGGAATTTATGGAGAAGGATGGGAGAGGAGAGGGAAAGAGAAACAGGGAGATGGGGAGGAATGTAAGGGGAGAGGCGAAGAGAAGAGATGGAATGGGGAGGAAGAAAATAATTATGGAGAAGAGAGCGGCAGGATAGGAAGAAAATTGACTTACAGACAACAGAAGGTCTCTCTCTCCCTGTGTGTATGTGCGTGTGTGTGTGTGTGTGTGTGTGTGTGTGTGTGTGTGTGTGTGTGTGTGTGTGTGTGTGTGAGAGAGAGAGAGAGAGAGAGAGAGAGATTGGCAGGTGGTCCATGTGTCTGCCAACTTTCGTGGAGTCTGAGGGAAAGTTGCATCTCGGGAAACAACATTCACAGGGAGGGAGGGAGGAAAGGGAGAGAAAGAAGAGAGGAAAGGGAGAGTATGAAGGGAGGAAAGGGAGAAATCGAAGGGAAGAAAGGAGGAGAGATGGGATAATAGGGAGAGAACGAAGGGAGGAAAGGGATAGAAAGAGGGGAGAAAAGGGAGAGAGAGAGAAGGGAGGAAAGAGAGAGAAAAGGAAGGAAAAGGAGGGAGAGAAGTGAAGAAAGGGTGAGAAAAAGAGAGAGGAGGAGACAGAAAGAGGGTGGAAATGGAGAGAAAGAACAGAGAAAAGTGTGTGTGAGAGAGAGAGAGAGAGAGAGAGAGAGAGAGAGAGAGACAGACAGACAGAGAGAGAGAGAGAGAGACAGACAGACAGACAAACAGAGACGGGAAGCATATGCTAATGAGAGACGAAAACTGAGAAAGAGAGAGAGAGAGAGAGAGAGGAGAGAAAAAATGAGAAGGTGAGATGGAAAAGCAAGATGGAAGGAGGGAGAAGGGAGAGGACAGAGGCGAGTGAAGGAAATAGGGAGTGAAATATGAGAAGGAAGGACCTGGGGAGACAGAGGAAATGAGGAAGAGGTGAAGGAGAGATGGAAGAAAGGAGGAGGAGGAGGAGGTAGAGAAAGTGAGAAAGGAAAACGCTACATGAAGATAACGAAGTAGAGAAGAGAGAAAGATGAGAGAAAATAAAAAAAGTGAGTAAATAGAGATAATAAAGAAAAATGGAGAGGTGTGAGATAAAAGAGAGAGGAATTGTGGGCTCAGAAAGAAGATAAAGAGAGAGGCAAAGGCGATAAAACAAAAGAGACACGAAAGGAAATTCATGAGAGGTGGAGGCAGAATGGGAGAAAATGGTGAGTAAAACGAGGAGAATTATACAAGAGAGGATATACATTAGACAGAGAAGAGGGGAATAGATAGACAGACAGATAGATAGATAGATAGACAAAATATGGATGGATGGACGGATGGATAGATGGAGAGACACAGAGATAGGTAGGAATATAGAAAAATAGAAATAGGCAGACAGATACATAAACAAGCATACCTAGACAGACAGGTAGATAGATAAATAGATAAACAGACAGACAACTAACCAACTAGTCTAAACGATGCTAGTAGACTGCTATTCCACAAGGACGTATGATCGATCTCCGGCTGGGTTAGGAAACTGGATGAAGATAATAATTTCGTTCACACAATTTTACTCAGTTTTTCACAATAAACTAAAATGCAAGAGAGAGAGAGAGAGAGAGAGAGAGAGAGAGAGAGAGAGAGAGAGACGTGGATAACATAGTGTGGGGGGATCAAAGATGACACGAAAGATACACTGAACAAAATACATGGAAAAAAAATAAAGAAAAAAGAATGCAGAAAAACATGTTGAAAAATACAGAAAAAACGAAAAAATACGAAGACAAAATACAGGAAAAAAATAAACAAATAACACTACAAATAAAAATAAAAACGAAAGGAAGTCGATAAAAATAGTCTGATTAAATTAAAAAAAAAAAAAGACAGCGTAAACGAAACTGTGGAAAGGACGAAGAATAAAGAAAGGACAAGAAAAGGCCGTAAAAAATGAAATGTGAGGGAAAAGGTGTGAGTGAGGGATAAAAGGTGATTGGGTGTGGGGTGACGAAGTGAGAGAATGAGAAAACTTTAACTTATGACGTCAGCAGTGTGTGTGTGTGTGACAGAGAGAGAGAGAGAGAGAGAGAGAGAGAGAGAGAGAGAGAGAGAGAGAGAAGGAAGGAGAGGAAACAAAATTGGATTTAAAAATCATGTGAAAGATGTAAAAGGGAAGAACACAGAGGAGGGAAAAGGGAGAGTGGAGGTAAAGAGAAAAACGCTTCGAGTCAGTAGAGAAAAGAGAGAAAAGAAAGTGGGCCAGGAAAGAGAAGGCGATTCATCCCCCTCTCTTCTTTCTCTCACAGATACTTCCCACTTACAAGCAGTATACCGTATTTCCTCTCACGCCCTTTTGCATCTGTTCAGGGAGCTCTCTCTCTCTCTCTCTCTCTCTCTCTCTCTCTCTCTCTCTCACACACACACACACACACACCCATATCGAAGGACTCTGCCTATTCCCTCCACGGAGATATCATTTATACTGTAACCTCCAGACCATTTTATTCAGCATTAATTAAATAATGTAACATTTTTTGCGCAGGTCAGATCAGATTCAGAGATCATTAAGTAAGTCATTGGGATCTCATAATATTAACAAAAAAAAAAAAGGAAAAAATTAATCTGCTTGCAGGAAGAGTAGAGTGAAAAATTTATCCAAGGGGACAAGTAATGAGATGGCTCCCGCGAAAATGGCTAAACTGATCCAGGTGAAACATATTAGTTTTCAAAATACTACGGCTGAGAAAAATCGTCTGAGAGCAGCAAGAATATATATAAAAATAGCTATGTCCTCGAGGTTATATGGCGCTCCTGGAAAATGGCCTATAATATCTCAGTTTTCAATATACCCCCACGTGCCATGAGAAAAATTTCCATGCATGGCCGGTGGGCGAAGGTATTTTAGACACAGATGACACGACCCCCACAACCCCATTCCCCCGACAACCCTTCCCCCCTAGACCGACCCCCCAGAATCCCCCCACACCTTCAGTACCTCCTCCCCCCGACCTTGGCAACCCCCCTCCATCCCCGGCAAACCTAGATAGACCTCCTCTTCCCTCGATAATCCCCCATCCACCCAACCCAAGCAAACCCATCTCACCCCCCCCCCGGACAAATCCCCACGGCGACCCCCACCCTCCTTTTTCCCCCCTCTTTCCCCCCACCTTCCCTTTCCCCTACCCTTCCCCCTCTTTCCCCCAACCAGCTCCCCCCAACAAAATGCCCCAGAGGAAATTGAAGAACGAAAATATGCGGGTCGCTTTAGTGGATATCGTGAAAGGTCTCGGTATATTTTGCGTGTTTCAATTTCCTGGGTGGCAGGTGAGGCCCCACTGATCACGGGGGGGGGAGGGGTGCTGAGGGGGGAGGAATTTCGTGAAGCAGCAGCACCACCAGCAGCGTTAGTTTTATGATGCGTGACCCAATACATGAGGGAGAGCACACGCACGCACACTCATTCCTTTGCGTTCGGGGAGTTCTTGCACAATTTTGGGAGTGGGAGTGTGTGTGTGTGTGTGTGTGTGTGTGTGTGTGTGTGTGTGTGTGTGTGTGTGTGTGTGTGTGTGTGTGTGTGTGTGTGTGACCTGAGAACACACACACACACATACAGATTCTCATCCCTTCTTTCGGGATATCGGGACCTTGTGGGAGTTCTTTTTAATCTGTGAACCATATGAATAAATAACCTCTAGAGAAAACAGAGCATCAGAAACAGGGAACTGGCAAGCGAAGCACATCAACGAATAAACCAGCTCAGGAAATGAACCTCAGGAGTGAATGAATCCCCCAAATGAGTAACTGAAACCTTTGAGTTAATGATGCATTGGTCTGAGTGAACAAGGAGTGAATTTACAGAATGAATTAAGTAACGCCTTTGGGTAAATGAAGAATTTGAGCCATTAAAACACGAGTGAATAGAAACCCTTGAGTAAATGAAGCATCTGAGTAAACCCTCTGACTGAATGATTCCATATAGTGAATAAGTGAAGCCCTGAATGAACGAAGCACCTGTCTGAATGAAGCATCTAATGAATGAAGCACCTAAGTGAATGAGGCATCAAGTGAAAGAAGCAATGGTGAAGTAAAACATTAAGTAAATGAAGCCCCTATCCAAGTGAGGCCCCTGAGTGAGTGAAGCCCCTGAGAGAAGCCTGCGAGTGTGTGCATGGCTGACTGACAGAGCCGGGGGATCAGATGGTGCAGCGGTCTGAGTGGTGGCATCTGATCGGGGATTACCTCACGAATACCTGCTCAGATGGGATTACAGGTGCTTGTGTGTGTGTGTGTGTGTGTGTGTGTGTGTGTGTGTGTGTGTGTGTGTGTGTGTGTGTGTGTGTGTGTGTGTGTGTGTGTGTGTGTGTGTGTGTGTGTCAGATTACATAGTACGTGTTGATGTATCACATTATTTAGATAAACGTAATAGTACAGTACAGCGTGTTTATAAGTAAATACATATATGCGTCTGCATAAGTATGTGCGTTTTCATGTGTATGTATGAATGTGCGTTTATGTGGGGGATGGGGCAGAAACGAGAAGCAAATAACAACAAAATAAACTATTCAAATAACAGAAATGGACGATTGCAGTGTGTGTGTGTGTGTGTGTGTGTGTGTAATTCACCGGGTCGGTCATTATCACTTGATGGTCGTGATCGTCAGCTTTTACCCTCCCGGAAGGAGCTGAGAGCTCATATAGTCCGATCTAAGGGCAAGGCTGTGACCTTTACACACACACACCCATCCCCTTGCTCAAGGGGGACAGTAACCACCCACTTCATCAGTGAAACTTTTCGCAACCTGAGCGAGGCGCGAACTCCCGTCCACCAGTTGGCAAGCGAGAACCTTACCACTGCACCAGAGAGCGGTGTGTGTGCGTGTGTCCTCACAGTAAATTCTGTGTATTACACCCAAATATTCTCTTATATGTCGGTTATATTTTTCGACATACCCACAGTCTACATAAAAATCAGAAAACATTTATTAAACCTCTCAGTACTGTGCCTTTTTATAATATCCTGTCTTGGTATTATTATGCAACTATATTCAGCTTACGAGAGACGTCTTTAACTGGAGAAAACAGAGACAACTTTTATCTATTCCTCCAACACGAAAGACCTTTCAGAACTATAATTATAAACAGAATAAACAAGATGAAAAATAAAATAAATTCGTGTGGATGTAGCAAGAATCTAGTAATAAAGTCATCACTGGATATGAGTGGCGAAGGAATATGTGTTAAAAAGCAAATTAAACTAAAAATAAATAAGAAAATAAACAGAGAAAAAATAAATTGGCCCCAAATGTTGCAAATGCTACTTTCAGATATTGCGATGTTGACGATAATGGCTTGCGTTCCCTCCATTCTATCGTGCAAAGGTATCGCATCTCAGAGCACGAAACAGAGGCGATAGACCCCCCTCTCCCTCCCCTCCCTCTCCCCTCCCCACCCCCTCTCTCCTTCCCCCTCCCCCTACCCTCTCTTCCCCCTTCCCCTTATACTGAGGATTTCCAAACTTCACAAAATGCGTTTCGAGATAGTTTTGGCGAAGTTTCGGTGGGTGGGAGAGCGAGATAGGGGAGGGAGAGATGGGGTAAGTGGAGGGGGAAGGAAGGAAGTGGGGGAAGACGGTTGGGGATACGAAAGGGGGAGGGGAATTGGGGGGATTACGAGATGAGAGTTATGAGGAGAGGGTAACAGAGAGCAGGTAGGTGGTGAGTGGGAAGAGAGTAGGGGGTAGCGAGGAGATTAGCTGGACAGGAGGGGGTGATAGGGGGTTGGGAGGAGGGGGAAGAGGGGGTAGAGAGGAGGGGGCAGAAAGAGAATGGAAGGACGATGAGGGTACGTGTACGTAATTGGGAAGAAGGAGTAGGAGAATGGAAGCCATAAGTAGGGGGGTTCAAGAGATGAAGCCAGGGGGAAAGGGGGGGTACGAGGAAGAGATGGAGATTGAGGAGAGGGAAGAGGAAGGTGTTGAGGCAGGGAAGAAAAGGAAGGAGGTAAGAGGGCGAGAAAGCAAGGGGGAGAGGAAGGTGCTGGAGAAGAGAACGAGAAAGGGAATGTTGGAGAGAGGGAGGGGGTGGAGTGGGACGAAGAGGAGGAGAGGAGGTGGAGTGGGGGAAGGAGAAAAGATGCAGACCCGGAAATGGACAGGGCAAACTATCGCTGTTTGTTTTGATTCTCGAGGGGATAAAACCTAATCTGAAAAACGGGTCCCAGCCAGACCGAAGGAGGCCACACAAAAGACTCGTACAGCAACTCGGGGGAATGGCAGACGCGCATACGGCAGGAGTGGGTTTCGAAAAGACTACAAAAGATTATGGGAGAGGCAAGAGTCAAACTGTACTGTACATACGGGAGTGGCAGGAGTAAAGAAAGTTATAATATTGTTTGTATGCAGACGCCAAGAAATGTGCTTTTGGAAATGTATTTTAATCCCCTCAGTGCGATGGTGTATATTTAAGTTTTTCTTTTCTTTGTGTTTGGTCTGTTCAGTCTGTTATTTCTGTTGACCGCCAGACGCCTCAGTTCCAAAAGGGTGGCCACAGACAAATCGCCTCCATGTCACCCTACTCTCCGCCACAAGGTTGCCCTCTCTCCAACTCACCCCCCTCCTTCATACACCTCTCTATTTTAGTCGATTTTCATTCAGCCTGGGGCATACGGCTTGGACTGGTGGTATTCATGGAGACAGTTTTTCATCTTTTGAGTCTGATCGATCCTTCATAAATTATATAAATCGTCTGGAAGTAAGCAGAGGAAAAAAAATAAGAAAAAAAAAAAGCGTCATGGTAGTGAAGAGATTAACAAAAACACACCAGGCTGGAAAGTAAAACCAGAAGATTTAAATATGTGCAAATGACAAATAAAGCAGCATGTATGAGACGAAATTATTTAGGTAAAAAATAAAAAATACTGGCAAATCTCCAGATGGAACAAAATAACTCTCTCTCTGGCACGACTAGAACACTCCATTACAAAACCTATGCAAGCCAATCTCCACTTTTCTCAGGCTGACTTGAAGCACCCCACAATTTTTCCTTTCACCAAAATATAACCATTTCATCCTGGGTCATGTGGAGAGCATGGAGAACGAGAAACTGACTAGAAGAGTGTATGTGAGTGAGGTGGAGGAGGGAGAGGAAAGGGGAAGAAAACCGAGGGTGAGATGAAGGGATGAGAGGTATATGAGTGAAGTGCGTGTGAGTGTTGGAGACAGAGAGCAGCTGGTTGACAAAGGACAAGAAAAGAAGGCGATTTGTTTGTGGCTTCCTCTTCCTGGATTAAAGAGATTCATTCTAGAGTCTATTGGAATATCCCCACATATTCTTTTATCTTGATCCATTATTTATTTATTTATTTACGGTATTTATTATTAGCGACAAAAAGACAGAGGTGTGAAAATTACCTCGTCCGCAACACCACACTGATCATAAATGCAGCTTGAAAAGAGAAAATGTTTAGAAAATGTGTGTGGCCAGGAATGAGTAAAAAATCCGTCATACATGTGGGTATAAATAATTTTGGAAAATGAAAGTGCAAAACAAGCCGAATGTTCCCCATCTAAAATTCGACAAAAAATCTTTTTTTTCAGTAATGTGTCTGTATGTCTGTCCATCCATCCATTCATCCATCTTCTGTTCATCCATCCATCCATCTTCTGTTCATCCATCCATCCATCTTCTGTTCATCCATCTTCTCTCCATCCATCCATCCATCCTCTGTCCATCCACCCATCAACCCGTCATGTCTATCCACTAACACTAACCCGGAAAGCTTAACAAAAACCTTCCTTCGATAGTTAGAGAAACAACGAACAAGAAAATAATGAACAATCCCTACACTTACTCCAAGTACTCCTTTACTCCTACTCTTTGAAAAAAATCCCTCTTCCAACCTCCCTCCTTTCCAAAACCTCAACCCCTCCAACCCACCCTTTCTTCCCCTCTCCAACCCCCCTGAGAATCTTAGGGTTTTCTTTCAACTTCCCCAACACTTACCTCAAAACCTCCCTTTATCTCTCTTCCAGTCTTCGGAAAAAAAAAAAAAAGTTTCATCCCCTCCTCTGTCGAAAAACCTCAGACGCTTCCAAAACCCCATCACCTCTCCCCTGAACCTCACTTAATTTTGGTTTTTCTTTCACTGTCCAGCAACCCCAAACTTCTACCCCTCCCCCACTCTTCGAAAAAAAAAAAAAAAAAAAAAGCATAAATAAATAAACTTCCCTTCCCCTTCAGAAAAACCATAACCAGCATAACCCCACCTCACTTCTGCCAACCTCCACATGATCTTGAGGTTTTCTTCCATCCTCCACCCCACAGCTATCCCCCAAAACCATCCACTCTTCGAAAAACCTCACTTCAACCTCTCCCCCCCCCCCAAAAAAAAAGGAAAAGAAAAAACAAAAACAAAAAATCATCCCTCCAGAACTCCACCCCACCTGTCCAAAAACCCCCACACAGTATCTTAAGGGTTTCTTTCACCCCCGCCCCCCACCCCACACACCCCAAAACCTCCCCAGCTGGAATGCCATTTGGATCGGAAACGCATTCGGCTCCATAACTGTTAGGGCACTTAGGGAGAAACTTAGTGCTTCTGGCGGGTGATTTTCTCGGCCCGGATCGCACCAGAATTACTACGGCGGGCACAACAAACACACGAGGGGGGAGAGGGGGAGGGGGGAGGGGGACGGGGAGGGAAGGTGTGGATAGGAAGAGTGAAGGGAGAGAGAGTGGGGTGGGGTGGGGTGGGTGGGGGCAGAGAAAATAATTGGTTTGTTATTTATACTATTTTTTTCTCTCATTTTTAGACTCCGTCCTCTCTCTCTCTCTCTCTCTCTCTCTCTCTCTCTCTTATAAACCATTATCTCATTGTAAATTAACTCCCTCACCTTCTCCTCCCCTTATCCTCCCTCCTTCCCTCTGCCTCCCTCCCTCTCTCTCTCTCTCTCTCTCTCTCTCTCTCTCTCTCTCTCTCTCTCTCTCTCTCCTATTAACCATTATCTCAATGTAAATCAACTCCCTCCCCTTCTCCCCCAATCCTCCCTCCCTCCCTCTCACCTCCCACCCTCTCTTACTCTTTCTCCCTCCCGCTTTCACTTTCCCACTCCTTCCCTTCTCCCTTCCAAATCTCTCTCCCTTCCACTCATGCGTCTTTCTCTTTCCTCTCTAACTCTCTCCTCCATTTCAACACCGAGCAAAACTCTCCCTCCCACTCTCCCCTCCCCCTACTTCTCTCTTCCTTCTCATTTTCCTCCTCCTTCTCTCCCTCCCTCCCTTTTTGTGCCACTTTTCTCTCACATTCTTTCTCCTATCTCTCATTTCCTTTCTCCTTTTTCTTCTTCCACCTCTTTCCCTCCCTCTTTTCTGCTACTTCCCCTCCATCCTCTGTTTCGTTTCTCCTTACCTTTCCCTCTTTCTCTCTTTTCCCTTCGGTACTTCTCTCCTTCCCTTATCCCCTTTCTTCTCTCTCTCTCTCTCTCTCTCTCTCTCTCACCTGACCTCACCTCTGGTAATTATTCTACCTGTCCATCACTCAGGGCCTATCTCGCCTCCGCCTCGTCCCTCCTCTCACAAACTTCCGCCCTTCAGGGGGTGGGGGAGGGGGAGAAGGGGTAAGCGGGTGAAGAAGTGAGGGGGTGAGGGGAGAGAGTGAGGGGGAAAAAGAGGTGAGGAGAGAGAGCGAGGGGGGGGTAAGGGGTGAGGGGAGAGTGAGGGAGAGAACGGGGAGTAAGTGTGAGAAGTGAAAGGGGGACAAAAGGGGGTAAGGGAGAGGAGAAGGGGCCAGGGAGAAGGATGAGAGAGAGAAGGGGAAGGGGGTGAGGGAGGGAGGGTGAGGGGGAGAAGGGGGAGGTGAGGGGGTTCAGAGACGAGGAGGATTTACGGGGAAATACGATTCTACTCACAGTTATATCGGAAGTTCAAGGCTTCTTCTACGCTTCTATTCATTCAGTTCTACCCACTCCATTCTACCCCCACGATCCTACCCACACAACCCTACCCACACAAACCAATCCACACTATTCTACCCACACGATCCTACGCACACAGTTCTACCCACTCCATTCCACCCACACGATCCTACCCACACAATTCTACCCACACGATTCTACCCACTTGATTTTACTCGCTCGATTCTTCTTACTCGATTCTACCCACTCCATTCTGACCATTCTACTGTATTTACCCCACTCGATTCTACTCACTCCATCCTACCCACACGTTTCTACAGCCAATCCATATGTCACGTCTCGATAAACACAGATATTCAATAAAACGGTTGTTATGGGAAATTCATTGGACTTTAAAACGTTATATAAACCAGGGGATGATGGACTCTGCACATATAACCATCCATTCACATGATAACTCTTTATTATGGCACCTCAGTGAATTGGGTGTTGCACAAAAGGAAAGTTATGGATAAATCAGAAAATGTTGAAACGCCTTATCGTCAGGGAAAAGTGATAATTGTGTCTGCTTAAGTTATGATCAGAGTTATTCCTTAAATATTATATCTCCCTAATAAGGCAGGGGGTCACTTTAAAATATTCTTTCTTAAATCAACATCTACTCTCTTTTTACTCGAACTTGGCCCAGATTTTAGACCATGTGCAGCTTTTTTTTTTCCCTATCGTAGCTCAGTGACAGAAGGAGACAGTACTACGGCACTACATACTGGACTATTCTCTACAGCACTTCTTCGTGACTGGCACCCTATCCTAGTGTCAGTCTGTTTTTGCAACTCAGCATTCAAGATGGTGAGATGGTAATTTTAGACCACGTTATTGTGAAAAGAGTATAGTCACTTTGTCAATCGGTGTCAGTATGTAGTTCAGTTGGGAAGTTATTAAAAGGTAATTAACAATGCGGATGACTAAAAAAAAAAAAAAAAAAAAAAAAAAAAAAAAAAAGGGGTACTGAATGTGTTTAGTAAGAAGGTCACTGAATGTGTATAAAAACTATTTGAATGTGTTGAATTAAAAAAAAAAAAAAAAGCCATTGAACGTGTTTAGTTAAAAAAGATAATTTGTTTAGTTAAAAAAAAAAAAAAAGTCACTGCCTGTGATTAGTTTGAAAATTTTTTACTGAATGTGTTTCGTTAAAAAAAAAAAAAAAAGGTTATTGAATGTGTTTAGTTTAAAAAAAGGTTATTGAACGCGTAAAAAAAAAAAATTGAATGTGTTTAGTTCTTTTCATAGGCTACTATGATTTTGTCCTCCAGTTAATTTGTATATGATGCCCAGGTTAATATAAGATTCAATAAATAAGTTGGTATGCGTAATTCAGTGGAGGTTGAAAGGCAGTATCGTCGAAAACGAAATTAAGAATAAAGTGTGCGTTAATCATTCTACTCGTCATTAAAGGAATACATGTATGATGTATCATTAATTCAGGTATCTAATTAAGGTGATATAATTGGGTTTTTAATTAGGGTGATGGTAAATTCCGTAGAGGTTGAAGGGATATATGTTAAGGGAAGAAAAAGTCAGCGTTACATAAGCTATCGTCCAATCTAGTTAATTCTGTACATCATATTTTGGAAAGTTTGAAAAGTAAAAAAAAAAAAAAATCATACTCCATGAAACAGTCGGTATGGATAATTTCGTGGATTTTGAGAGACCGTGTTATCCAAAAATATAATCCAATATGCATAAATCAACGCCCGTCAATTCGTCAATCAATCAAGCTCTATACTGCTACCCCAGTGAGCTCGGCATTACATAAAACAGAAGGGTTGGATAATTCAGTGAGCTTTGAAGGGCCGTATTATTATAAAAAATAGCGATGTTTGCATAATTTATCGTTCAGTCCCGCGTCATTAAAGGAATCTCTGTTATATGTATTTGATGAAGATTAAAGATAAAAGTCAATATCAATGAGACAAACTGTGGGTGTGAATAATTTAGATGTGAAAGAGAGAGAGAGAGAGAGAGAGAGAGAGAGAGAGAGAGAGAGAGAGAGAGAGAGCAGCATAAGTCATGATCCACTCAGTCGTTCTCTTGTAAATAAATAAATATGTACATGTGCATGAAGCTTCAGTATTCAAGTCAGGTCTATCTCATCCCCATGCCCCACTCCCTCTGTGTTTTCCCCTCTCCTCTCCCTCTCTCCCTTCCCTCCCCTCTCTCCCTCTCCCTTCCCTCTCCTTTCCCCCCTCTCCCTTCCCCTCCCCTCTTCTCTCCACAGCCTCCCTAGCCCTTCTCCCTCTTTTTACAGCCTGTCATCTATTCTTCACCGTTCATTCCTTCCTCCCCAGTTCTGTTCCCCTTTTCCATTTTCCACAGTCCCTTCCCCTTTCCAATTCTCTGGTCATCCCCCTCCACAGTTCACCTTCCCACCCCCATCCTATTCCGAAGCCTTAATTCCCCCTCCCATCCACCCCCACAGCCAATACCCCATTCACATCCAACCCCAACCTTCACCCACTCCTCTTCCCTTTCCCCCATGCCACTCCTTCCCCTCCCTCTCCACTTCCACATCTCCCCCCTTCCCAGCTATCCCGAACCCCATCTCCCCAACATTCGCTCCTTCCTTCTTCCTCACCCCCACTTCCTCCAAATGTACCCAGCCATCTTAGTCTCCCCACCTCCCTCTCCACCCTCTTCCTCCCACTCATTTCCCTTTCCCCCATCCTTCCCAAGCCTTCCACCTCCCACTTCCCCACCCTGTCAGCTTCTATTCAATATTCATCTCTATGTCACAGGTCCAAGAGGGCAATGTTCTCCGAGGACGGCCAGTGGGAGAGACGAGCCCTTAGACAGGCTGAAAAATAAATGGTGATCCCCGTCATGCTTCACTGCTGTGGCCGGGGCGGGGACAAGCGGAAGAGAAAGAGAGAGAGAGAGAGAGAGAGAGAGAGAGAGAGTGTGTGTGTGTGTGTGTGTGTGTGTGTGTGTGTGTGTGTGTGTGTGTGTGTGTGTGTATGTTGGCTGATTACTCATTTTTCGTCTCCAAACCTTTTCTGTGGAATAGCTGTTACCTGTGTCTGTCTGTGTGTCTACATCTGTCAGTCTGTTTGTCTGCCTGTCTCTATTTCCATCTCTCTGTCTATTTTTGATGAAAGGAGAGAAACTAGAGCTAAAGGAGGTCAAAGTATAAAAGAAAAGTAGAGACTGGTCAAAGAAGAATGTAATGTATGGAAAAAGAGAAAGACGCAGAAGGGAAAGTATTGAAATATTATGAAAAGGAAGAATCAGCAACATGAAAAAGAAAAGGGACGGAAGAAAAGAACAATGAAGGAGGAAAGAAAAGAGGGCTAGAGTTAAAAAAAAAAAGTAGGAATAGAAAGAAGAACTAAGGGAATGAACAGAATGAAAAAGGAAGTGGATATGAGGGGGGAAAATTAATGGGAAAATAATGAGAGAGAGAGAGAGAGAGAGAAAGAATTAAAAGTGTGTACGTGTAGGTCAAGGTTCAGTGTGTTGCCCTCTCTCTCTCTCTCTCTCTCTCTCTCTCTCTCTCTCTCTCTCTCACAACAAATTGCACTACCAAACCATGTCGCCCACTCCCCTTCCTTCACACCTTCTGCTTCCCTCCCCTGTCTCCCCCTCTTTTCCATCCTCTATTCTTCTCTTTGATCTTTCCTTCTCATATCCCTCTTCACCCTCTCGCTTTCCTAACTCTTCCTCTTCATTTTCCTCTTCCCCCTCTCTCCTCTTGCTCTTTTTCGCCCTTCTCTCTGATCCCTCTCGCCTTCATCTCTCTCCAACTCTCTTCCTCCCTCTCTTTCCCTCCTATATCCCTCTTCACCCAAGTTTTTATAATCCTTCTCATCCCTCTCCCTTCCCCTCCACTCCTCCTTTTTAAGCCCTACTCCATCACGCCTCTCTCTCTCTCTCTCTCTCTCTCTCTCTCTCTCTCTCTCTCTCTTGCTTTTCAGTAAGACGTTGTTTATCTTTATCACAGATATTTTCATTCCTTAGGTGTTTCCGTCTCTTTCTTATCGTTTTTCTTCCTAGCGTAATGCCGAAGTCCTCGAGCAACTCAATCAACCTAATCAAACCTAATCTAACCTAACCTAACCAAAATATACGTCTGATCATATCTGTCCTTACTCCATTATAGATCAAGTTAGGTTAGCTTGGTTATATTTGATTAATAGCCTTACGGAATCACTGTCACCGGCGTATTGTTAAAACAGACTGTGGTGTATGCAAACCCTTTATCACAACTACTATTCTATTACTACTACTGCAAGTACTACTACTACTACCTATTACTACCATTACCACCACCACCATACCACCACTACTCCTACGCCCACTACCACCACCTGCAACTGATCATCAATTGACAGGTGGACACGATGCACAACTCCCTGCATGACGGTTGAAAGGACAAACACAGGTTCGCTCTTAACCCTGTCACTCTTCGATTACTCTCAGTTTTACAAAATCGTCCGTATTTTTTTTTTCCTGCCAGGGTAAAAATGAAAAATCTCAGTACGTTCAAAACAGAGAAGAGGTTTGTGTTGTGCGTGAAAAAGGGTATGAATCGTCTTTCTACCAGTTAAGAAAATTGTCTTGAGTCAGCCGTATTTAAGTAACTAAGAGCATTTATGGCCGAGATGAGGTTAGTGGAGGACAGATATATTTAAGATTTGTATTTTCTGGGTTTCTCTCAGCTAAAATCATCTGGTGTTATCGTGGGTGAATTATCAGAGTGAGGAGACAAGAGGAGAAAAATAATTTTATGAAGGAGCCATGGCAGGAAAACAGATGTTAGATAGATGTTTGTCATGGAGTTATAGTACGAAAAAAGGTGCTAGATAGACAAAATAGATCTTGTATTGTGGATGTTACTAGAATATAAATGTTACAGATTGAAGAGATGTCGCATAAGCGTCAAAGTAGGAAAATCTATGTTACATACATAAAACAGACGTCACATAGAAGCCACATCAGGAAAAAAGATATTACCTAGATAAAACAGACGTCGTATATCGTCCATAGCAGGGAAACAGACGTTATGGAGATAGCATAGATGTTTCAGGAAAACAGATATTACGAATAAAACATATCATATAACGTCCATGACAGGAACACATACATATTAGAGACTAACTAGAACGCACTTAGACAGCGCATACCTCTTCCAGTGCCATTAACATGGATCCTGATCCGGATCCGTGGATATAGGATCCGGGTCCGGATCCGGATCCGTCTCCAAAATTTAATCAATTCTTTCATGGTCAATGGCCCACCTTTCCACAAAATTTAATTGAAATTCATTGAGAACTTTCGAAGACATTGCGGGGGGTACTCTGGATCCGGATCCGGATCCACTCAAAAATTTGATCATTTTTCCTTGGCCCATGGCCCACCCTTCCACGAAATTTCATTAAATCAGTTCATAACTTTTTCAGTAATACTGCTAACAGATCCGTGGATATAAAATCCGGATTTGTATCCGCATCCGTCTCCAAATTTAATCAATTCTTTCTTGGTCCATGTCTCACCTTTCCACAAAATTTCACTGAAATTCATTGAGAACGTTTGCGGATATTGTGGGGGATATTCCGGACCCGGATCCGGATCCGCCCTCAAATTTAATCATTTCTTCCCTGGCCCATGGCCCACCCTTCCACAAAATTTTATCAAAATCCGTTTATAATTTTTGGAGTATTCCTGCTAACTGACAAACAGACAAAAAAACCAACGCCGGCAAAAACATAACCACCTTGGCGGGGGTAATGCAGTAAGCATTCTGTATAAGCGTGCTTCTCCCAGGGTAGTGTGTGTGTGTGTGTGTGTGTGTGTGTGTGTGTGTTTGGGTAGGCAGGTAGGTGAGAAGCAGAGATCATTGTGTGTGTGTGTGTGTGTGTGTGTGTGTGTGTGTGTGTGTGTGTGTGTTTGGGTAGGCAGGTAGGTGAGAAGTAGAGATCTTTGTGTGTGTGTGTGTGTGTGTGTGTGTGTGTGTGTGTGTGTGTGTGTGTGTGTGTGTGTGTGACCAGGAGAGACGGAAACCATCTAGAAAGCAGGTTATGTGTGTGTGTGTGTGTGTGTGTGTGTGTGTGTGTGTGTGTGTGTGTGTGTGTGTGTTACCCCATCCACCAAGGACATAGGACTAACAACATCCACTGCCATTCTTCCTTCCATCTCGTAAAGGCGACGGAATGGGGCATAAAGGCACGAGAAAGGGATATAAATGCACTAGGCCTCTCAGTTTGCATGTCGCTGGTCCTGTCACTGAAGATAAAGGATGTGTGAATAGCTTTACTCTCTCCATTTTTACTTGCCCTGAAATTGCCATCTCTCAGTCGTAAATGCTGAGTTGTAACGGAGATTAACGCTGGAATATGGCGATAGTCACGATGAAGTGCTATGGACAGTATGTAATCGGAGTGGTTTTTATCTGCCACTGAGCTATAACAAGAGATGAACACAAGATTATGATGCTAGTCATGAAGAAGTGCTCTGCAGTTAAAGTTGTAGTGGTCTTATCCTGCCACATAGGCGCAACAAAAAGCTGGCACTAGAATATGACGGTAGTCACGAAGAAGCGCCACGGAACAGGTCTCATCTCACTGAGCATCAACAGAGATCAGTGCTAAAATATGAGACTAGTCACGAAGAAGTGCAGTGGAAAACATTAGACAACGCTAGAATATGATGCTAGTCACGAAGAAATGCTATGGAAAACATATCAACAGATGTGGAAAGCATGTGGACAACGCTGGAATGTGATGGTAGTCACGAAGAGGTGCATTGGAAAACATGTAGAAAATGCTAGAATATGTTGGTCACGAAGAAATGCTATAAAAAAAAAAAGAAGAAGTTAGAATATGACGCTAGTCACGAAAAAGTGCAATGGAAAGCGTGTAGAGTCAGTGTACCGTCCATTCCTGCTAGTGAGCTATAGGAAATGAGTTGCAAAAAGAACGAAAATCTCAGCCAGAAAATTATTACTATATGTAAATAACACAGATATATCCAAGCATGAGACCCCCGTACCCCCCCGTCCACCAGCCCCTCCAACCGTAGCCGGCAGGAAAACGTAATCAGAACCACCCGTAAAGAAATTACTCAGGTAGGCATAGACAGGTAAACCGTGCATTTCCGGCATTCATAATTTCACTCTGTGCTAGAGAGGGACGCCTTCATGTGGTGGCACTGATATGACTAGGCAGTGGAGTTGCCTAGTTATACAGTACCTATGTTCCTCAGTTTCCTCCCTATCCCTCCAATGAAGGGTAGTGGACTGTGGAAGAAGGGTAACTTTGGTCTGCAGTCCACTGGGTTCACGTTTCAGGTGAACTTCGTGCTACAACAGCAACAACAATAACAACATAAACTACAACTGCTGCTGATACTACTACTATTACTACTACTACCGCCACCACCACCACTACCACTACTGCTACTACTACCATCACCACTGCTACTACTACTACCACCACCATCACCATCACCGCCATCACTACTACTACTACTACTACTACTACTGCTACTACTACTACCACATCTTCGCGTTTTCAGTTTTACCGTTGTATTCTACAGTAAGTGATCTAGGGATTTTTTTTTTTTTTATCTTGTTCCCCTCGTGAGATTTTATTCAGGTGGTCTCCAAATATATAAATGAATAATTAATAAATACAAAACGTCTTATGGCAGGAAATACATGCCATCATGGTACACGCGGTGGAAAAAGAACAGAGAAGAAAAAAAAATGCCTAGAAGAGTAGATGGGAGGCCGCAAATCAAAAGAAGGATGGCTATAATGTTTGCGCATGCGTACTGAGGTCGGGAAACACTCGCGCATCTGCCACCTACAGCCCGCACCCTCAACAAGCAGCTTCATGTAAGATCCTTCAATAATCTCGCTTTACCTTACTGCAGATGCTATGCTGGCTTTGAAAAGTATGCATAGTTAATGATGTAGGTGATGTGAGCGTAGAAAAATTATTGCCAAGATCTCCAACAACCCCTGTGTCTGCTACCTCCCCTTGCTTCGCTTTCTGTCTCCAGCACTTCCGTCTTTTCCTCCCCTTCTCACCCTCCCTTCCTGCCCCTCCTCCTTGTCCTCCCTTTCCTTCAATTCATCTCCATTCTCCTCTAGAATACGTTGAATTTATGTTGTTACTCTAATACGCCCAAAACTAATGGATAATTAACGATAAATCATAAAGTAAAATCCATCAGCTCTCTCCGTCACGCTTGCTGATTGGCCTCTCTGGTGATCAGTCAGTAGCCTCAAACAAGACTCGGATCATGGCGTCCAAGGTCTCAAATTTATTACATCACACTGCATATCGATCATCTTCCACCCATCACCCCTCCGAGTTATTTACACAAAAACAGTAGACACCAAAGTAACTGATCTGAAGGCTAAAATAGACTGAGGAGGAGGATAACAGTGGAAGATGGATGTAATACGTTAATCGTTTAAGAAACTCCATCCATCACCCATGGAGGTAAACATTCTCCCACCTTTGCTCACTGACGATATCTTGGCTCATTCCTCCTTCCCACTCGCACTGTCGTCTTCTCCTGATATTATTCTTACGCCTGTTCTTCAAATATATTCGCAAGTCGTCCAGAAAACACCACAAAAAAAGTAAAAACTGAAAACCGCGAGCGCTCCGTGCACCCTCTTCTGAAGGTCCTGAAGCACTAAGGGACACGGGCAGCAGCAGGTACGGGCATCAGGTGTGACGTAATGGGATCCAGCCAATCAGAGCCTCAGTTCCGTTTCCACATACTGCATTGATGGCTCCAGGTGTTGGTGATGGCAGAATCTATGCGTTTGGAGTTCGAGATAACGATAAAGGGGATGAGACAGATTTATAGCTATCATTCTCTTCCTTCGATAAATGTGGTAGCGATACATCATCATCTACCATCTTTCTCCCTCCTATCTTTCTCCACGCCTAACTGTTGTTTATTAGTCTGTTCCATGCATTTTCCACAAATCTGTGAACTTCGTCACACACACACACACACACACACACACACACACACACACAATTACTTTATGTGCACACATTAAAAAATCACACACACACACACACACACACACACACACACACACACACACACACACCAACTTTGCTTTATGTTGTTGACAATATGATTGTTTAAAGAGCATACACAGAGAACCGACGCAGGAAAATAATACTGGGAAAGATCTCAAAACAGGAAATGCCCTACTTCTGCACCCTCCATTTCGTCTCTCTCTCTCTCTCTCTCTCTCTCTCTGGTAATTTCACCCTTCGATTCCCTGTTTGATTCCTTGTGTCTGTTTCTATCACCCTCACTCCATCTCTCCGCCTGACTGTTTCTGTCTGTCTGATGTCTGGTTTTATCTCTGTCGGGCTTGACGTTTTCTCTCTCTCTCTCTCTCTCTCTCTCTCTCTCTCTCTCTCTCTCACACACACACACTGCTCCAGATGGCTTCCCTTGCTCCTGTCCATCATAAGCACTCACCGGACATGCATAATACACTTCACCTACCTCGATCCTCTCTCTCATTTACCTCCCTGACCTACTGTGAGCCCACGTGAACTCACTCTACCTTATGTCTGTCTGTCTGTCTGTCTGCCTTTCAGTCTATCAGTCTATCCATTTATCTATCTATTATTCTCTTTTAACCATCTTATGTTCTCACCTGTCCATTTCCACGCATCCACATCCATGCTTTATTCAGTATGTATTCCATCGTTTGTCTGTCTATCTGTTCCACCCCTCTATCTATCTATCTGTGTTTATCTATTGTCACCTCCCTCGCGCCATACCTGCTCATTTTCACCCACCTACACCCATGCCCTTACTCTGAATCAACACTAAATGATGGTGTTGGTGAGAAACGCCTTCATGTGGTGGCATCGATATGACTGGGTGGTGGAACTGCGAGGGTATAGGAATGTCCTCCAACCCCCTCCCTATTCACCCGAGAGGAGGATGGTTGGCTGCAGGAGAGGGATAACTTCAGCCTGCAGTCCACTGGGTTCACATTGAGATGAGTCCTGGGGTTTGCAACTACTTCTCCTCACAGTATGAAAGGATTATTGGAGACTACGATCAGGGAGCCTACTAGGTCTACGAGGATACTGCCCGAGGGGTGTATCTACGTCCCTCTCCCCCTCCCCCCCTCCCCTCCCCCTAACCTTCCCCCTACCCTCCCAGGAAACCCTCATGCATGACAAACTTTCTCTTCCACCTGGATTGAGTGCTTTCAGGTGCTTTCATATTCTCTCTCTCTCTCTCTCTCTCTCTTTATCTATCTATCTATCTATCTATCTATCTATTTTCCTTTCTTCAAGTATTTCAGTAACTCAAAATATTATATACCATGGCCGCGTTCTGTGCTTCTTATCAGCATACAGAATTTTATCATGAAGAAATTTAGCCAAGTTTTGAGAACACACAGACTTTCAGCACACAAAGATATTCCATTTCTCTGTTTCTAGAATTTACTACCTTCTTTTCCTGTTTTTGGACTCTAGTTACGCCCTTTTCCTGTTCATAGATGCTATATACTACATTTTCCTGTTTATTTTTATCCTACCTCCTCATTTTCCTGTTTCTAGCTCCTACCTTCCCTCATTTTCCTGCTTCTGAGCCTTCCCACCATTTTACTTTCTTTTAGTTCCTGCTTACTCCATTTTCCTGCTTCTAAATCCAACCCTTTAACTAAATTTTCCTGTTTCAGGATCCTACCTCAAGCCGTATTTTCCTGTGTCTGAATTCTCCCCTCAAGCCAGAGTTTCCTTTTTCCTAATCCTACCCACTACGTTTTCCTGGCCTGGTTCTTACTTCCTTCACTCTCCTGTTATCAGTATTTGTCACAGGAAGAAATCCTGAGCCTCATTTATTTAGCGCTGTGTCTATTATGATATGCAGAATAATTATATTACACCCCATAAGCATACGGATCTTGACTGCTGCTATTTGGTTTTTATTTATTTATTTATTTTATTTTATTCATTTATTTATTTATTTTTTTTTTTAGGGAACAATCCTAAGGGTTTTTGGCCTTTGGTTCCTTCTTCCTTGCACAAAAAAAAAAGTACAATGAAATGTATACGACGCTGAGAACAGTTACGACAATATCCGGCTACACCACCAAAACCAGACTCTTCCTCCTCCCCACAGCATCAATTCAGACAGCCAGCAAGAGCCCGAGACACTTTCACCTTATTCTTGCTTCTGTGAGGCCATTTATTCGCTTGGGAAAATGGTTAATAGGGGAAAAGAAAAGACTGTCGAAAATCTGCACTTACATCAGCAGAACCAAACTCTCTCCTTCGCCGCAACACCAATTCAGACAGCTAACAAGAACCTTTAACCCCTTCAGTCTGAGGACCACATTTCATTCAGCAGTGACCAGATTAAGGAAAGAAAAAGAAAATGAAAAATCAGCATCACCAGAACCGAACTCTCTCCCCCTCGCCACCACCACCACCACCACCACCACCACCACCACCACCATCAGGTCACCCCCTGGCAAGACCCATTAAACCAATCACCGTCCTCCTTCATTCCCCCGCAAACATCGGCAGCCAATCTCCTGCCAAGAGGTTTAAGCCCCTCCACGCACCCACTTGAGGAGGCTCGCACGGAGATTAATCCAGGGAGGTGATCTCTGGGGCCGTGACTCTGCCTCTCTGTCACGGCCCCTCACAGTAAAAGAAAAATCTAGTGAGAGTGACTTGGCTCGTCGCGGGACTCCATCACTGCAGGGCTTGTGACTCCCTTCTTCAGGCGCATATCTTGGCCACAGTCTCCTGCTAAGATGGGTTTTGTGTGTGTGTGTGTGTGTGTGTGTGTGTGTGTGTGTGTGTGTGTGTTTTGTAGCGATTGTACGGACCTCATGACGCATTTCTTAGTCACACTCTCATTCTAAAGATGGGATATATATTTGTGTGTGTGTGTGTGTGTGTGTGTGTGTGTGTGTGTGTGTGTGTGTGTGTGTGTGTGTGTGTGTGTGCGTGTGTGCGTGTGTGTGTGTGTTTGTTTGTTTGTTTGTTTGTTTTGTAGCGATGTTACGGGCCTCCCTATAAAGGAAATAGAGCTAATCTTACGACGTGAGGAAGATATCAATCAATGCAGAGCTTGTTTTTCTGTCATCCATATTTCTGAATCACTCTCCCTTACGCAAATAGAGTTCTAGTTTCTACTGTTCCCTTTGCAGTGCTGGAACGCTCTCATTCTAAAATATATCTCCCTTTTCCCCCCTTAAATACGAAGGATCTCATCAATGAAGAACTTTTTAAATACGTTATATCTCATCAATAGAGCTCTTCTTCTTCCTTACCGATCCAGTTACATTAAATGCACTTATGTTTCAAAATCCACCACGAAGATAAGTTTTAATTTGCTCCCATAGGACTTTCACGGCCCACACGATCAAAATAAATAAATAAATAAATACATGAATTAATGCATACATACATACGTTCATACGCACATAAATAATAAATAAAATAAATATACCCTCGTTTCCTCATCAAGCACGGTGGATCTTGCTTATTGGAACGCCTCTAATACTCATATTCTGAAACACCCAAATCCTCAGGCTAAGATGAAGTATATGAGCTGATCCGGATTTAACATTTTGTCTGGTACGTGAGTTTGAGGGACAGATTTGCAGTGGGATTTTTTTTTTTTTCCAGCTTATGAGTAGTTTCCCGTTCTCTAAGGTTGAAGAACTGACCTTATTTTACTCTTTAGTCCTGTGTGTGTGTGTGTGTGTGTGTGTGTGTGTGTGTGTGTGTGTGTGTTATTACAAGCAGGGCGTTATCGTACTAAAAGGGTTGATTCCTCCTTCCCACACCACTCCAGCAACTCGTCCTCTCGTCACGCCAGCTCCGGCCTTGCCTCAGTTCAGCAGAAAGGAGAATGTATTATGGAGGCAAAGTTAGATTGGTCAGGATTATAGAGGAACTGCTGGCGGAGGAGGTGTGGGTGGAGTTGGAGGGGAGGGAGGAGGGGGTTGGAGGTGAGGGAGAGAGGATAGGAGAGGATTTAGCGTGGATAAATTGGGGAGAGAGGTTGATTGGTAGGGAGGGAAGTGAGGAGGAAGGAAAAGCTTTGGGGTATGGGGTTGGTAGGAAAGAAGGTTTGGCTTGGGGAAGAGAAGTTCGAGAGGAACAGGGATTAGGAATGAGGGAGAGAAGTGAGAGCAGGAAGCTGGGAGTGAGGGAGAGGAGGTGGAGGTGAGGGAGAAGGAAAGTGGGAGTCGGGAAGAAGGGGCTGGGTGATGGAGAGGGGTGGGGAAGAGGGGAGATGGGGTTTGGGAGAGGGGGTGGAGTGAGGAACAGTGGTTGGGGGTCAGGGAAAAGGACTGAGGGTGAGAGTGAGAGGGGATGAGGGTGAAGGGTTGGTGGTAAAGTGGGGTTGGGATGAGGGAGACGAAGTGAAGATGAGGGAGGGGAGGTGGTGGGGATCAGGGATAGAGAGAATAACCGTACCTGATATTGGTATGCAAAGAGTAGAAACAGGGACGTGAGTTGGCTGATTAAGTGCCTATATTCTGAACACTTGCCACTTGATTAGGACTGCAGGGTAATCACTTTGACTGGACTCAACACTTGGCCTATTAGTCTTGCCACTTGACTTTCCTGTTGCATTATTATAACTCTGAATTTGTCTGAAATACCGAAAACTAAAAAAAAAAATAATAATAATGCTAACCTGGAAAAATTAACAGCATCCACGTCTTTTCGTTCTGGAGATTCCAAAATAAGGGTAAATAAAAAAGATCTTTGATATTGTCAGTGAACAGTACAAAGGCAACAGCTTACCCATGATGCACTAAAAGCCAATACAATTTATGGGGAAAATACTCTCTTTCTGTCTATACTCTGTTAGTTTACGTTTAGGAAAAAAAAAAATATGGAAGTCGGCATACTCGTACAATCCAAAGATAAAAGTACTAACCCCAATGTAGCTTTTTTAGGGAAGGGAATAATTTTACGGACCTTTAGCCTTAGGTTCTTTCTTCCTTGCATTAAAAAAAAACTAATAATATCACCTTTTTTTCCTGCATGGTGTTAAATTGAAGCAAAAATCATACCCAAGGCAACATTCATACCCACCTACTATCACCACCCAGACCCTCAAAAAAAAAAAAAAAAAAAAAAAAAAAAAAAAAGAGAGAAAAATCAAGAAAAAAATACCCTCCTTACTTCGCTCTAGATAATCAGTACACGGGAGACAGGCTACATATATCGTTCATAGCACCAGGAAAGAAAGGAAGGTAAATAAACGCTGTAAACTTAGGGATTATCAAAATTCAATACCAAGGCAAGAGTTCCATCCACAATGCACCACCGCCCACCAAACCACTTCACATTCCCGCCCCTCCCCCCCCCAAAAAAAAACTCGGTCCTCAGCGTCAACACACACACACACACACACACACACACACACACACACACACACACACACACACACACACACACACACACACACACAGATCTGTATTCCCCTTCTCCCACCTACCTCCTTATCTACACACACACACACACACACACACACACACACATCTATATTCCCCTTCTCCTACCTACCTACTTATCTACACACACACACACACACACACACACACACACACATACACACACACACCAAAAAACACAAGCACACACACAAACACAAACACACCATCCATCAGTCAGTCAGCCAGAGAGTCAGTCAGTGTGATAGCCCCAAACCCACCACGCCCAACTCAGCCCTTCCTTGCGTCCTTCCTTCCTTCCTGATTTTCGTAGTTATTTCGTAACAGGATACTCGGACGGGCTGAATAAACGCGGCCCAGAATCTCACTAACATTTGGGATATTGAATGCGTCTGCCTGCACTTGGGGTCTATTCACGGAGGAGGGGGGAAGGGGGGGGTGATGGGGGAGACTCAAACTTTCTGCGAGGTATATAGATGTTGGTTGCAGCTTCGTTGGGGGTGGACACAAATATGGCGAATGGGGTTTTATTTGGGCTATGCTCGCTACGACGATGAGTGGACAAACAGTGGGTGGAGAGAGAGAGAGAGAGAGGGGGGGGGAGAGAATAACATAAACTGATACAGGATAGTGGCGGACATACCCTAAGTGTGAAACAGACTCAGTGAAAGAGTAAATAAACTTTTGTCCCAGCGTGTGCATTAAGAGAGGAAAAACATAAAAGCTTCCTATGTTAATGTTTAAATGTTTACACTGCGTTATTTCTGAGAGCAAAACACAAAGGTACACTTAACATGCAAATGTGTGTTAATTGTGCCTGTGGGGTGCATGGCTGGGGGTACCTGAGGCTGTAAAGGGTGGAGGATGTGGAGGGGTGACCAAGGATGTGGCGTAGGAAGGTGGGTGGAGGTGGAGAGTTTATTAATCTGTATATATCTGCCTCGTCACCCCACATGTGGATTGGAAAAAAGAGGTGGGATGATGATGATGATGATTATAGTGATGATGATGATGATGATGATGATGATGATGATGAAGAGTGGATGGGAAAATAAGAGGCGGAATTATGTTGATGATTATGGTAGTGATAATAATGATGAGTAGGTGTGGAATAAAGAGGCGGGATGGTGATGATGATGATGATGATAATAATAATGATTTCCATTACTCTTAATCACTTACAGACAGCCTTAAAGTGAATGAAATAGAAAATATCAAGACATTCTTATATCCTGTCATCGTCACCAATCCATCTCATTCACCTCTCCCATTCTATCCCTCATCTATCATTACAATCTCACCCATCACCCATCAAACCATTTGAGGTATATATCCCCTCTATCCCTACTTTTCCGCTCACTTTCCTCACCCCTTTCATCCACATCACCCTCCGTCCTATCCTCTTCAATCCTGTCATTATTTTCTCACTTCCCTCTCATTCCATATCATCCCACTTACTTCCCTCATCCCTACCACCCACTTCACTTCCATTCCACCCCCTTAACCCCTTCTATTCTCTCCCTCTTCCCTCTCATTCCATGCCTCCACGCGAACTTCCCTCACCTCTCTTGCCTGCTTACCTTTCCCCATTCACTCTCATTTTCCCTCGCTTCTTTCCCATTCCATGCCTCCCCTCGCACTTCCCTCACCTCTCCCCTCCGATCTACCTTTCCTCCAGCCCTCCATGCCTCCTATTCTCCCTTCCCAGCTGCCTCGCCCGTTAAAGCAGCCAACAAACTCGGGTACACATCCCACAGGTCCTTCTCGCTATTGTCTTTTCCTTGGTTAATCCCCAGGCCAAACACGGGCGTCCGTCCCCCTAATTGTGGTTATGACTGAACCAACCCCACCACTATTTGCTTTTAACTGGAGGAGCCTTGTGTGGGTGGGGAGAGGGGAGGGGAAGGGGGAAGGGAAGGAGAAGAGATAGGAGAAGGGATGGGGGGTCAGTGAAGAAGTTGGGTGGAGAAGATAGGATGTGGTAGGGGGGAAAGTTACAGGGAAGGAGGGGTAAGGGAGAGGGAAAGGAAGGGGAATAGAGGGGAGAGAGGAGGAGAGAAAGATGGGGGAAATCGCTGAAAGAGCCGGGTGGAGGAGGTAGGGCAAGGAAGGAGGGTCAGAAGGAAGAGGAGAGGGGAAATGAAAGAATGAAGAGAGCAACTGGGAGGGGGAGAGGTAGGAGGAATGTGGAATTAGAATGAAGGGGAGTAGAGGGGAGGGAAGCGGGGTAAGGGAGGAGGGGAAAGTGAGGGAGAGTTGAGAGAAAGGGAGGGGAGGGGAAAAAAGAAAGAAGGTGGTCACCGGAGAGGTAAGGTGGGGGACGTTAAGGGGTGGAAGGGGAAAAGGGGTGGGGAAGGGGATGGGGAAAAAGGAGGGAGGACGAGAGGGTGAACGATGGAAGGGGAAAAGGAAGGAGGGACGCGGGAAGGGGGAGAGGAAACGGGAAAGGAATAAGGGGGGAGGGAAGGGGAAATGGGAAGAAGAGGAAAATGGGGAGAACTGAGAAAAACGAGAAAAGGAATGAAACGAAAGGGAAAGAGAGGGGTGGAGAAAGGGATGGGATCAGAGGAGAGAGGAAAAGGAAAAAGAGGGAAGAGGAGGGGGGAGGGGAAAGGAAAGGAAAGGAGAGTAGAGGGATAGCCTATTGTCAATACTCTCTCTCTCTCTCTCTCCTCATGTAAGGTGGTAGCACGTGTATTTGTACCTGGATGGAGTACTCGAACACACAGACAGGTGCTCCGGCCAAGCGCAGATTTGGATGCATTAGTAAAAGAAAAGAAAAAAAAAAGTACGGTATTCTGGCAGTCCGGTCAATGGCTGTGTGAGTGGCCCCGTGATGGAAACTGCGAGGCTCCACTCCATCTCACGGGGCTAATCTTTCCGACTGAGTGCTGGAGCTGGCTTGCTGACAATCCCCCAATACTACGGTGCACAGATTGGCAGGCAGGGGGAATAGGTTTGGCTGAGTTTGGCAAGTGATTCTTCCCTTGATAGAGCAGTGTTTGGCTGGTGATTCTTCTATTGCTAGAGGAGTGTTAAAGCACACCACTCCACGTCCACACAATCCAACATCTTGTCCCAAACACCTCCCTCCACAACACTTTAAGACGCTGGTATAATCTCTGCATCCCCTGGTGTCTTCCTCGCTATATAGGACGATAGGAAAAGCACTGAGCAGTATAGAAGACAATACCTCTTCTCATACGCAATTAACATGCCACATTCCATACTGCCAACCGTCTTACTGCTATACTTCACACTGCCACAGACCACATAATATCTCCAAATCAAACAGTACGGCCCCTCACACTGCCCCAGTTCACACTGTAAAACAGTATGTACTGCCACATCCTGTACTTCACTGTCATGCCTCACACTGCCACTCTTTACATTATCAATTTACATAGGCCTTCACAACCACACCATACACTGCTAGACCACACACACAAACACACACACACACACACACACACACACACACACACACACACACACACACACACACCACTTCACCGTATCCCTCAAGCTGTCACACATTCCATCTCTTTCTGTGACTCTTCACACAGCCTGTGCATGACTGTGTGTGTGTGTGTGTGTGTGTGTGTGTGTGTGTGTGTGTGTGTGTGTGTGTGTGTGTGTGTGTGTGTGTGTGTGTGTGTGTGTGTGTGTGTGTGTGTGTGTGTGTGTGTGTGTGTGTGTGTGTGTGTGTGTGTGTGTGTGTGTGTGTGTGTGTGTGTGTGTGTGTGTGTGTGTGTGTGTGTGTGTGTGTGTGTGTGTGTGTGTGTGTGTGTGTGTGTGTGTGTGTGTGTGTGTGTGTGTGTGTGTGTGTGTGTGTGTGTGTGTGTGTGTGTGTGTGTGTGTGTGTGTGTGTGTGTGTGTGTGTGTGTGTGTGTGTGTGTGTGTGTGTGTGTGTGTGTGTGTGTGTGTGTGTGTGTGTGTGTGTGTGTCTGTCTGTCTGTCTGTCTGTCTGTCCGTCTGTCTGGTGTAGTAAGAAATGCCAATAAAAATAATGCCTGTTTTACCTCTTGTGTGTGGCATGATATTGATAACAGGTGCAAAAAACTAATACTGATTTTTCTTTTTTCCCACAAGCACCCCTGTGATGCGTGAGAGGAAGGAGGCACCAGAGAAGGATCTTTGTGTGGTAAGTGGAGCAAACGTTGGCCAAGCGTCCTGCCTTGGGTCATAGATGAACCTCCCGTTATTCTCAGTTGCTGTGAGTGAAGGCTGACTCTCGTATGTACAGCTCCGGACAGATGAAACGGCTACACCCCATCCACCAGCGACTTGGTTTGGGTCTCAGTGGTTCTGGTAACAGTTGCAGGTGGAGGGAGGGGGGATGTGGGAGGGTGAGGAGGGGAGAAATGTGGGCGGAGTTATATAGGGGGTAGTGTGGGAGGGTGAAGAAGCAGCACAGTCTGGCTGGTGGGAGGGGGGGACGAATGGTTGGGTAGCGGAGACGAGAGTCTGCTGGAGGGTAAGACAGGTGAGTGTGATTAGATGAAAAGTAATTACAAAAAATGAATTATTACAATATCTGCTGCATATATTGCATTTTATCTACTAAATAAAAAAACTGTCTATTATTCACCACCGTATTTGGGTATCCTACTCATTATTATTATCCTTTGGATATTAGGCAATAAATAAAGATATTGGACGGTCTTTCGGACCCGAACCAATTTTTTCATAACTTTTTTCTTCAGCTATTTCCGTATTCCTATTATCCCTCGTGCTTGAAGTCCCGCTTTTTATCACTTTCTCCTACGCCCTACATTTTTTTTAGGCATAAGGCAGTTTAACTTTCTCTTTAAATAACCATATTTGTCAACAAATATTCCTTTCATTAACCTATTTATTTACCTGTTTTCTTTCAATATGCATTTGTCTAATAATGGGTGTTACACCTTAATTGGCGCCGCTATTTGACGTTTTAAATAAATTTGGTCTAAATTTACGCATCTATTGCAGTCTCTCTCAAGTAGGCTGGCAACCTCACACATCCTCCCCCCTGCTTTCTCCTTCTCTCGCTACCCGTTCCCTCCTTTCCTTTTGTAGTACTGTTTATCTATTCTTTCTCATATTTTTAACCTCATTCCTTCTTACAAACTTTTAGTGCCATAGGAATTTCTCCCTTATCACCTACAGTCCTACTACATGAAAGTGGAAAAAACTGCCATCGGGAAAAGAATAACTGGAAATTTATGGCGAAGGTTACGATATTAGTTATTTAGAATGAAAGTGTTGGCAGATACGCATTCTTGACGTGATTATCGCAGCCACAGCATTTCGCCTTCATAAAACAGAAGGACTATAGGTTTCATGCATTACCTCCTTACGTCCAGCATTACTGTGCAGAACGCCATGTATAACACATTTAGGACCACAAGGACAGTACTGGTAGTCATCGTGATTCTCATGAATCTCTCCATAGGCTATTGAAAACAGTGCTTTATGTTCAACTTCAGAATTATGTTCTCATCATGGCAATGATAGGCAAAGATAATTAAAACAATATATACAACCAAATTATCATTTATTATACAACAAAGCTCAAACTGCCTCCGTGCTGCAGTCTGAAGGGTGTAACCAGCTCACACAATCACATGTAACCTGAAGAAATTAAATACATGATCCTATATATATATATATATATATATATATATATATATATATATATTAATAACCATGAACAACACTGTTTGATCTAAAATTTATTGTGTTGGGGAAAGCAGAGGACACTAACTAGCATGGCAACCTACCACACGGAAACCACCATGTTGCACTACACGCCACAGAAACCGATGCACAGACCATGATATCAGCGAAAAGACTATGAGAAGAGTATTGCACGAAGCAGAGTTGCATCACAGGACCCTAGCAAACGTTATGTTGACAAGCCAGAGGATTTTTGGAAGTGTGTCACTGAAGGCGCAACTGCTGGAGAAGGAATAATACTCGGTGAGTATTATTTCTGAGGTTTTCGCTTGTATAAACTAAACTATTCAGTCATACATGACCATACAAATATATTAATAATTACTGCAGGGGGACAACAAGTTTCGTTACAACGTCAGTCCATGCAGAGGAAATTACTTTGGCCATATAGGGTTACTCGATGTTAAATTTCATAAGTGTAGAGCCTGTATGATTTTATATATATATATATATATATATATATATATATATATATATATATATATATATATATGATCAGATATTTAATTTTTTTCAGGAACCACGGAGGCAGTTTGAGCTTTGTTGTATAATAAATGATAATTTGGTTGTATATATTGTTTTTATTATCTTTGCCTATCATTGCCATGATGAGAACATAATTCTGAAGTTGAGCATAAAGCACTGTTTTCAATAGCCTATGGAGAGATTCATGAGAATCACGATGACTACCAGTACTGTTCTTGTGGTCCTTAATGTGTTATACATGGCGTTTTGCACAGTAAAGCTGGACGTAAGGAGGTAATGCATGAAACCTATAGTCCTTCTGTTTTATGAAGGCGAAATGCTGTGGCTGCGATAATCACGTCAAGAATGCGTATCTGCCAACACTTTCATTCTAAATAACTAATATCGTAACCTTCGCCATAAATTTCCAGTTATTCTTTTCCCGATGGGAGTTTTTTCCACTTTCATGTAGTAGGACTGTAGGTGATAAGGGAGAAATTCCTATGGTACTAAAAGTGTGTAAGAAGGAATGAGGTTAAAAATATGAGAAAGAAGAGATAAACAGTACTACAAAAGGAAAGGAGGGAACGGGTAGCGAGAGAAGGAGAAAGCAGGGGGAAGGATGTGTGAGGTTGCCAGCCTACTTGAGAGAGACTGCAATATATGCGTAAATTTAGACCAAATTTATTCAAAACGTCAAATAGCGGCGCCAATTAAGGTGTAACACCCATTATTAGACAAATGCATATTGAAAGAAAACAGGTAATTAAATAGATTAATGAAAGGAATATTTGTTGACAAATATGGTTATTTAAAGAGAAAGTTAAACTGCCTTATGCCTAAAAAAAAATGTAGGGCGTAGGAGAAAGTGATAAAAAGCGGGACTTCAAGCACGAGGGATAATAGGAATACGGAAATAGCTGAAGAAAAAAGTTATGAAAAAATTGGTTCGGGTCCGAAAGACCGTCCAATATCTTTATTTATTGCCTAATATCCAAAGGATAATAATAATGAGTAGGATACCCAAATACGGTGGTGAATAATAGACAGTTTTTTTATTTAATAGATAAAATGCAATATATGCAGCAGATATTGTAATAATTCATTTTTTGTAATTTCTTTTCATCTAATCACACTCACCTGTCTTACCCTCCAGCAGACTCTCGTCTCCGCTACCCAACCATTCGTCTCCCCCTCCCACCAGCCAGACTGTGCTGCTTCTTCACCCTCCCACACTACCCCCTATATAACTCCGCCCACATTTCTCCCCTCCTCACCCTCCCACATCCTCCCTCCCTCCACCTCCAACTGTTACCAGAACCACTGAGACCCAAACCAAGTCGCTGGTGGATGGGGTGTAGCCGTTTCATCTGTCCGGAGCTGTACATGGCGGACTGAGGTGGGGTGAGGTTGAGGGAGGGTGCGAGGGATGAGAGGAGGCATCTTGGGTGGGTCAGTGTCAAGTAAGCTAGGGCACATGAGTTGGGAGGGTCTGGCGGGGTTGGTGTGGTGGCAGGGTTGGTGTGGTGGCAGGGGGCGTGTGACAGGGATCTGGTTAGGTCGGGTCGGAGGCTAGTACGGTAAATGGGTCAGCTGGGTTGAGGGGGCTGGGGAGGGAAGTATGACAAGGTGGGGGACAGGGGCATCTGACAGGGTTGATGACTAAGTCAGAGGCATGCAGGTGGTCATGTGTGTATGTGTTGGTCTATGTCTATGCATTTATGCAAATTTGTAGGCGTGTATGTTTTTATAAATGTGTATGCTTTTGTATGCATGTATATTTATAGATCTTGGATATGTGTATGTATAAGCACGTGTATTTACATACGTCTTCATAAATATGTATATCATTACGTATGCACAAGTAGAGGTATGTTCATTAATTTGTATGTGTAAGAGTATATATGTATACTCAAGTGTATTTGTATATGTATGTCCTTTCATGTATGCACGTATGTATGTGTGATGCATGTGTATTAATGAATGTCCGTATTCATTAGTAGAGATATGTATGCATATGTATGCATGCATGAGTACAGATATGTACACCCTCTCAAAAAATTTTCGACACCCCTTGCTCTGATACACTTGGCAACGATCACTGTTACAGACGGCGAGAATACGTGATGTGGTTGGTGCCCCTCTACCTCTCTCCCTCTCCCACTGGATTTCATCATTAGCAGACGAACTGACACACACCAGCAACACAAGGCCAGGGATATCAACAACGCAACATAATTCAGGAGCTGATTCAGAATGCCTCGTGTGGTGTGGCATAATGTATCGTGCCGTAAGGGTGCCGAAATTTTTTTTATGGCCTGTACGTATTATGTCTGAACCAGTATGTAAGAATGTGTGTGTGTATTTATATATATGTATGCATGTAGACAGCCCCCGTGTGTAAACGAATGAGTGTGTGTGTGTGTGTGTGTGTGTGTGTGTGTGTGTGTGTGTGTGTGTGTGTGTGTGTGTGTGTGTGTGTGTGTGTGTGTGTGTGTGTGTGTGTGTGTGTGTGTGTGTGAGAGAAAAGTCAGCTTGTTTGTGTGTGTGCGTGGGCATGAGGGGGTTCGGTGGTGTGGGCGTGAGAGTGTTCGTCGCTAGGCAAGGGTAAGGAAGACGAGGATGAGCTGAGATGCGGCCATGTCAGGTGGGACGGATGAAGGGAAACTGGGTACTGCACGCATAAAGGAACCAACCACGGGAACCTCCTATTGCTGTTCTGTTAATAATGTCTACATTACTCTCTACACACGGACATCATGATTCCATGTCCCTGATACCAAGAGAGCCACAGTGTTGACCATGGGGTACCACACACACAAACAAGGAGGGTGTGAAACCTTTTGATCTTCACTAATAGTCTCCCGTGTTGCAATCACTTCCATCGTCATCATCATCGTCCAAACCTCTTTTCCCATCTAATTTACATCAGTCACTAGAATTAACTACAATTTTAGTAAGTTGCATTGTAGACAGTATTGCTTGACAATATGTCAACAGCACAGAAAAAGAAAAGGGCAACGACGAAAACCTCCCATAAATATCCTAGAACTTGTAAGGTATCGAAGCAGCCTCTAGCAAACCTTCGACTCACACAGCAATGTTCAATCCAGAGTCGTTTGCATGGCGTATCTGGCAAAGCTCCACACCAGTAAGGATACATCTCTTTATCACAGTAAATGCGGAAAATAAACGTCTCTGCAGACCTATAATAAATTAATTCTACAACTGGTGTAATGTAGAAAAATGGCTCAGTAGGTTGGGGATCAGGATTTGAAAATTTGGGTCCTGTGTGTTCGTGCGTACAACACTATGGGCTTCCGTGCAAAAAGGGAGTTCGACCTTACCTCCGGCTTGAGAGAGGTTGCACATAAAGCCATGGTAATATTCTTGTGTACTTGTTAATTCCCGTAAGTCTGTTTTCATTAATAGTTCAGTGTTTTATTCATTTTGCAGCACTGAGTTTTTATTCAGTCCACACTTCGTTAGTAACTCTGAACACGACGAGGTAAATGAGCACCACTGCTGGGGCGAGGCACTTTACATCTCCGTTCCAACATTTGCTCGACTCAGTAACTGAAACATCTTGCCACGAATTCTAAACCATTATGATTCACTTCTCTTCCCAAGGATTATAGATAACATATTTATTTCGTGAAAATGTGAAGAACAAATAATAATAAACTTCAACACATTAAATGAGAGTAATATGAACCAGTTGGACTGAATATGAAGTAGTTATTTAGTTACGTTAGCGAGAAACAAGGGTTCAGAACGATCGCAACGCCATCTACGGGTGTCTCATGTAAAGATCCACCATTTACATACTCAATCTCTTAACTCATACCATCCATCAATCAATTGATCTTTTTGGAGAAACTCATGCAGTAGCTCTTGATATCTTTAAAGCTTTCGACAGAGTATGGCACCGTTCCCTGCTGTCCAAACTCCCTTGCTATGGACCAACGTCTTTTGTTCCTTTGATTTCTTCATAGCTTAGTGACAGGAAAATAAGAGTAAAAGTAGATGATGTATATTTCAATTTCCACTCAATTAACGCCGGCGTGCCGCAAGGATCAGTTCTGGAGCCAACCCTATTTCTGGTTCATATTAATGATCTCTTATCTGTCACCCACAATCCCATTCACTCATATGCAGATGACTCAACACTACATAGTTCATTCACACTCAGACACCCATTTACAAAGTCTAATATCTCTACCTCTCAACTCAGTACAGCCATCTCCATAAATTAAGATCTATCTACGATCAGTGAATGGGGACAAAACAACCTTGTCTCTTTTAATGCTAGTAAAACTAAATATATACAGTTTACTAATAGACAGATATTGCCAGATTCGTACATTACCTTCAGTGCTACTAATATTCCCATCTCCAAAAGTATTGAAATTCTTGGTGTCTCACTTAACAGTGCCCTCAGCTGGACCTCTCATGTCAGATCACTTGCTAAAACCGCCTCAAAGAAACTTGGATTATTGTACAGAGTCCGTAACTTCTTCGCCGATGAGCAGTTAGCTATAATTTATAAGAGTCATGTGCGCTCTCAGCTTGAATATTGCTCATCCTTGTGGAATGGTTGTAGAGAGGTTGCATTAAGACAACTAGACAAAATTCAGAATAAAGCTGTTAGAATCATTAACAATCCTGTCATTACATGTAAACTACCTCCCCTGCAAGTAAGAAGGAATGTTGCCTCCCTTGCATTATTTTACAGATATTTTTTTGCCAAATGCTCAAACGAAGTTGCGTCCATGGTGCCACCTCTCCATGCCTTCCCTTGTGCTACACGGGCATCTGGTAACGCTCATGACTGGAATGTCACTCAGCCATATTGCAGAACTTGTGCCTATCAGAATTCTTTCATTCCCCGAACTGCATCTCTCTGGAATTCGCTTCCCCAGAGTTGTTTCCCTCCAAATTTCAACCCACAGCTGTTCAAGTCTAACTGTTACAGATATTTTATGAACGGAGGGTGCCAGTAATCTGGTGTATGGATTGTTTTTTTTTTCTTTTACTCATTTGTTTTTCCTTCCTCCGTTCTGTTATTTATAAAAAAATAAAAAAAAGGTAGCACAGGACAACTCTTACCCGTGTTTGGATTGTCTGATGCCATTGCAGCGAGAGACGGTGTTTGTGGCAGATCAGTGTTGTGTGCGGTACCGTCTTGTGTGATTTTTTTTTCTCTCTCTCTGTCTGTAGCCTACCTTTTCTCCGTCTTGGCTAAATTTTCCTAACCTTTCCACAGTCAGTCTTACCTTATTTTGCCTAATTTATGTATGAATTTGCCTGATTTTACTTTATCTTCATCACAGCTTGCCTCATCTCTTCCTTATCTTGCATCACTTTTGCTTCATCTCATTTTACATCTTCTTGCTTTGTTGCATCTCCGACTTTCCCTGCCTCACCTCTACCTCATCTTGCCTCACTCCTCCTTAATAATCTCCACCTCTGCCTCACCTTGCCTCGCATCTCCCTGTGCATAACCTTTCCTGCCTCACCCCGCATCCTTGTCTCCTCCCCTGTCTCACTCTGCTTCCCTGTCTGCCTCATCCTGCCCCCATGAGTGCCTCACCCTGCCTCGCCCTGCCTCACCGTGCCTGTGTCTGCCTCATCGATCTCTTCAGCCTCTGGAGGAATAAGGTATGTCGCAAAAGTTTAGTTTGGCTGGCAGAAACGAAAACACATAAACACACACACACACACACACACACACACACACACACACACACACACACACACACACACACACACACACACACACACACACACACACACACACACACACACACACACATTAAAAGTACAGCTCATTGTCCTTATCTTTTTCAGGACTAAATAAAGCTTTACTATTTTTACTTTATGGTCTGTGGTTCAAGGGAGAAGCAGCGTCTGGGGCCCTCTTATTATTATTATTATTATTATTGTTGTTGTTGTTGTTGTTGTTGTTGTTATTACTGCAATATTGTTTTTGATGTTGCATATATTGCTATATTTTTATTTCATGACTCTGTTGATGGTTCTGTTGGTAGAGTGTTATATGCCAGTATGAGAGAAATGAGATGAATTGTTGAAGGAGGGAGAAGGAAGGAGAAGGAGGAGGAGGAGGAGGAGGAGGAGGAGGATAACAGGAGAGAGAAGTGGTGGGGGAGGAGGAGGAGGAGGAGGATAACAGGAGAGAGAAGTGGTGGGGGAGGAGGAGGAGGAAGGACGTGGGTTGAGGAAGAGAGTGAAGAGGAATGGTTGTTAGGTAGGAATGGGAGTGTCAGATCTTTTTGTCCAAGCCACACCTCACAGGATGTGGCGTTGGGCAATAGACAGGCAGACTGACAGACACACAGATAGATAGTCAGATAGATAGATAGATAGATCGTGCGAGGCCATTGGCTGTTTGAGAGAATAGATTGAAGATGCCCGTTGGGTTGAAGCGAGGGAAGAAGATAAATAAACAGACGTAGATATATATAAAAACAGATAAAAATAGATAAATAGATAGACAGATTGATAGATAGATAGATATTTATTAGACGAGAGACAGACATAAGTAGATAGAACGACAGATAAACAGATACAACTAGATGCTAATTTTCTATCAAGACCAATATACGACAATGTGAATGGGTCGAAGGCATGTGTTTGGGTGAGGTGGACTTGAGAGTGACGGTGAGAGGTGTGTGTGTGTGGGGGGGGTCGATACACATGTGACCCTGCATACTGAATAGGTGTGTGTGTGTGTGTGTGTGTGTGTGTGTGTGTGTGTGTGTGTGTGTGTGAGAGAGAGAGAGAGAGAGAGAGAGAGAGAGAGAGAGAGAGAGAGAGAGAGAGAGAGAGAGAGAGAGAGAAGGCTAACAATAATAAATATCAATCCCCAATATACCAAACCAGCCAGTCCATATTCTTCCTTCCTTCCTTCCTTCCTTCCTTCATTCATTCATTCTGTCTTTCTTTCTCTCTTTCTTTATACAGCTCAGAATTCTTGGACACGCAAAAGGTCAGGCATACTCTTGTCTTGTGCTGTCAGTCTGTTTTGCTTCTTTCACTGTCTAATTTTAGGCTGGAGGTCATCACTATCCAGTCACGGAAACTTTTATGTTACGTAACGTTTCACCTTCTTTGACCCACTCGTTAATGTTAAGTTAGGGTTTTATTCTTGCTTTTTATAGATAATTTTTTGAGCTCAGGAAAGCCTTCATGTGTTAAAGGGATTCATGGAGGTTAAAATTAACCTCAGCAATTAAAAAAGAAAAAAAAAATCTCGTAAACTGAATAAAAATAGTTTGGAAATGGGCATAATGCAATCTACGTCATCTTAGGGACCTTGATTGTAAAGTGATGGTTGCGTGTCCTAGTCTGCTGAGCTGCTTCTGGGGTGCTTTCCTTGTCAGTTACGCTTGTCTACCAAAAGCTAAGATTCTTTCATGAAAAATTAAGTATGGCGATGGGATTCTGAGTAAATTTCTAGATACGTGTTTTCTGCCAAGATAATTATGAACGGGAACTGGTCTGTTGTGTCTTTTTCTGCTTGTCTCAGTTTCTCCTTCTCGCTTTTTGTACCTCCCTTCTCTCTCTCTCTCTCTCTCTCTCTCTCTCTGTCTCTCTTCAACCCCCTTCTCTTCACCATTATCTCCCTCTTTTTCCCCGTCCTTTCCCCCATCCCCCAATTTTCTCTCTCTCTCTCTCTCTCTCTCTCTCTCACCCACTCTCTCCCCAAATTTTTCCCTCCCACTCCCCCTCCTTCCCTCCCTCCCTCTATCCCCTCTCCCCAAATTTTCTCTCCCTCCCAACCAAGAATTATGCAAAAGACTGTAGCGTCAGAGGGAAGATGTAGTTTGAGCATTTCTTTCACGTCAAGGCAGTTGCAACAATGGCATGCAAAGTGTCGGTGTGCAAGTTAGCAATCGGATCACGGAAGCGCTGATTTCACGTAGGAGGCGACGAAGAGGGAGGCGGAGGCTGTGTTGAGCCTCAGGGAGTTGATGGTAATGAAAAACAAGAGGATTAAGAGGAAGTAGTTGGAGGTTGAGTCCCCCGTTAAAGAAGAAAGAAGAGGAAGAAGAAGTAATAGAAGAAGAAGAGGAAAAAGAAGAAGAAGAAGAAGAAGAAGAAGAGGATGAAGAAGAAGAGGAAAAAGAAAAAAAGAAGAGGGGAAGAAAAGGGAATAATAATAATAATAATAATAATAAGAAGAAGAAGAAGAAGAAGAGGAGGAGTAGGAGGAGGAGGAGGAGGAGGGGGAGGAGAACGAAAAAGAAGAAAAAGAAGAGGCAGAAGAAAGAAGAAGAAGAAGAAGGCCTATACATTCCTTTTTAATGGTGATGATGATAATGGAGGAAGAAGATGAACTTGACGATACTGATGATAACAGAAAAAACAAGCAAGTGAAGACGTGATGAAGGAAGAAGTTGAGTTTGATTAAGACGATGAAAATTGGAATACAAGAGGACTGCGAGAAGTAGATGGGGAGGGCGAAGAGGAGAGGGTTGCGAGGAGTGTGTGAATAGATTGTTACCAGAACTATACTCCTTTTACTCTGCCTTGGCCTAAAATTGCCATCTCCTCATCTTCAGTGCTGAGCTATTAAGTGGAATACAATGCTAGTCACGAAGAAGTACTAGGAAGAAGATGTGGAGCAGTAGTATTGTCTTTCTCTGCCACTGAGCTACGTGAAATAAGCTATAAAATGGACGAAAATCTGGACCAAGTTAAGGTGAAAGAACTATAGTAACTTAATGAAGCTGACAGTAAATATAATAAATACAACAGGATTATGTACAGTTGGCAATATATGAACCTGGGACAGCGTCAATGTGCAGCAGAAGTCTAGCATTTGATACACTGTCTTGTAGGTATATCTCCACTTCACACACACACACACACACACACACACACACACACACACACACACACAGGTCATTTAGGGCCAATTCCACAAGACTTGGCTGGCGATAAGTGATGAAGACAACAAGGAGGATTGAAGCCGATCTTTATGAAATTCGCGGTAATGAAGGGTAATAGGATCGGGAGTTTTAAATAGAGGGCTTATTAGAGAAATGGCTAACAGGTGGATTTCCCGGAACCGTACGTAGCGTAAATTCGTATCTCCTAACAATGGAATCTCACAAAGAGGTAGTTAGCGAGAATCACAGTCTCCGTTCTCTGTCTCTCTCTCTCTCTTGATATTAAAACTAGCAGTGAAAATAATAATGTTAGCAAGGTACAAAATCCGTGGAGAGAGAGAGAGAGAGAGAGAGAGAGAGAGAGAGAGAGATGTCCATTTAATTGTTCACAATCTGGGCATCACAGAGGAGGAGGGGAAACTTCTCAAGGAAAGTTGGTTGAGTTTATTTTAGTCCCCGCTTTTGATGAGGGGGACGAGGATTGGAGGGAGAATCAGGCAGTACGGTTGTCGAGGATGAGATGGAGGCGAGGATGAGGTGGAGGGGTTATGCTGGAGAGGAGGGCAGCCTGATGTCAAAGGCTATAATGCAATGGGGACGATTTGTTTGTGACAATCCCTTACCAGGATTAAGGCGTCTGGTTATAGAAAGATAGATAGATAAATATAAATAGAGAGATAGAGGGTAGATAGATAGATAGATATTTTTAAATCCTGTTACCGTCAGAGATTAATTTTTCTGTTTATAATTCTGTCGGGTTAATTTATTTTAGTCTCTGCTTTTGACGAGGGAGAGTTAGATTAGGTGTATCATTTTCTGTTTTGTTTATTTATTTATTTTTATGTATAAGAGTCTGGATGTTGTCGTGCTCTTTTTGTTTTTGTTGTTATCGTTGTCGTTATTGTTGTTGTTGCTGGAAATGAAAGTTTTGTATCTAACCCTTTAAATCTGATGGCCTCTCTCTCTCTCTCTCTCTCTCTCTGTATCTATCTATATATATGTGTGTGTGTGTGTGTGTGTGTGTGTGTGTGTGTGTGTGTGTGTGTGTGTGTGCAACCAATCCTGCAGCTCAGTCATTAGCTAACTCACTCAGTAACCTCCATCAGTCCCCCTTCACTTAGCTAATTACTCAGTCAGACAAGTATGTTTTTCTCTTTTCCTCTCTTTCACTCAAATACTCACTCACTCGATCACTCCCTTCTAATTAGTAATCTTTTTCATTCGCCAGGCACACACAAACTTCCTCTCTCCCTCTCTCTCTCTCTCTCTCTCTCTCTCTCTCTCTCTCTCTCTCTCTCTCTCTCTCTCATTCTCCATCATTCCTTCCTCTTCATGCACACCTTCCAAACCTCCTTCATTCCTTCTTTCTCACCCCCTTCCTCCCTCCCTTACTCCCCCACTCTCCGCCTCCCTCCCTCCCTCACTCACTCACTCACACACTCCCTCCCTCACTCACTAACTCACTCACTTTCTCCCCGCCGCTCATCCATATGGAGGGGCGGCGGTCAATGAGTGGTGTTAGTCTGTATGCAAATGGGCCAGTCTGTGGTGTTGGGTATATTTGCCTTGATTAAAGCTTTACCCAGCCAACTAATTGGTGAATATCTATCTACGAGTCGATGTGTGTGTGTGTGTGTGTGTGTGTGTGTGTGTGTGTGTGTGTGTGTGTGTGGTAAAGTAAATGTTAATATATTTGTCTATCTATCTTTGCTTGTCTATCCACCTGCCTGTCTGTGTGAGGCGTTGTTATATGTATGTATGTATATATGTATGTATGTGTGTATGTATGTATGTGTGTGTGTGTGTGTGTGTGTGTGTGTGTGTGTGTGTGTGTGTGTGTGTGTGTGTGTGTGTGTGTGTGTGTGTGTGTGTATGTATGTATGTATGTAAAAGCTGTATTGTGTATAAAATATGTGAGGAGTGTGATGAATTTATGCAGGGACAAGGTTTTAATGGCTATGCTCGAGAATAGGCCCTCTACGTGTGTGTGTAAATGTGCGTGGGTATGTACAAGCATGTGTGTGTGTGTATCTGTGAATGTGTGTGTGCGTGTGTGGATGTGAGCAAGTATGTGTGTACAGGATTTAGGCGTGCTGCAGTGTGTATGCGTGTAGGGAATGAAGGTTCTGGATATGTGAGTAGGGGAAAGGGGAAGGAGAGACTGTTTGTGTGTGTGTGTGTGTGTGTGTGGGTGGGTGCGTGGGTGGGTGTGTGCTGGCTCCATTTAATTACCACCCACTCCACCGTCCATTTAGAGCAGCAATCAGTCAGTGTTGCGGTGGGTACATAAAACGCTTGATTCAGCATTTCCACACCACCTGCCTCCACCAAATCAACGTATTATTATCTACGACTCTCCAGCTGTTAGTTTTATCTTTATGACAGCTGATCTAGTGCTGTCTATAATCTATTTCGTTTGTCTGTCTGTCTGTGCATGCCTTTCTGTCTGTCTGTTTCTGGTTGCCTCTCACTCTGACTCTTTTTCTGGTTTTGATTCTCGGTTTTCTTATCTGTCTGTTTTGTTACTCACTCTGTCTCTGTCTGTCTGTCTGTCTGTCTGTCTGTCTGTCTCTCTCTCTCTCTCTCTCTCTCTCTCTCTCTCAACAGTAAAGATAATATACCATCAGAACACTCGGCTTCATCTGACCATTGCTATGTACGTTAATGTCACCTTTCACATTATCTTCCCTTCCTCCCTCCTTTCTCCCTTCTCTCTCCACTCCTTCTCCTCCCCCTCCCCTCTCCCCTACCACACCTTAGTCTCCTTTCTTCTTTTTAATTTGAGAGAGAGAGAGAGGAGGGAGGAAGGAGGAGGAAGGGAGGGAGGGAGATGGGGAGAATGAAGATGTGAAATGGAATCGAAATAAGGAGTGAGATGGGAGAAGAAGGAATAGAAGGAAGAAGAGGAAGAAGACGAAGAGAGAGAGAGAGAGAGAGAGAGAGAGAGAAGAGAGGAACCCCAAACTTCGCACAAAGAATAAAAAAATGCGCAAGTTTTGTTTGAGTTGTGTCGTGTGAAGTGAAGATATAAGACTGAGAGAGAGAGAGAGAGAGAGAGAGAGAGAGAGAAGAGAGAGAGAGAGAGAGACAGACAGAGAGGTTATGTATAGGTGTATTTATACGAAAAAGGTACAATGTGTGTGTGTGTGTGTGTGTGTGTGTGTGTAATATACCGTAGTAGATGAGTAGATGTATAATAGACAGACATTGATATTGTTCCCTCAGGCTTACGGAATAGCCTTCTGTCTGTCTGTCTGTCTCTGTCTCTGTCTTGCTGTCTGTCTATCTATCTGACTGTCTGTCTGTCTATCTGTCTGTCTGTCTGTCTGTCTGTCTGTCTCTCTCTCTCTCTCTCTCTCTCTCTCTCGCTCTCCTCAGGCCGCAATATCCGACCCTTCCTCGGTCATTTCCGCTGTTCTGTTTGAGCCTAATTAAGGACAATGGAGAGAGAGAGAGAGAGAGAGAGAGAGAGAGAGAGAGAGAGAGAGAGAGAGAGAGAGAGAGAAGTATTTATCTTTTTTTGGTGGACTGAAAGCGTTTATGTCGTCCTAAATCCCAGGCAATTTTAGCCCGAGATAATTATCGAAAAAATAGCTGGAAACGTATTGGAAAAAAATTAATGAAAAGAACTGGAGAAAATGTCTTTAAAATATCCCCACGACTACACTCTTCCCCGTCCCTAGAGAGAGAAAAAAATTGCTTGGGAAAAAACTACCCCTCAAAAAAAAAAAAAGAAGAAGAAAGAAAGAAAATGCCCCCCAAGATCAGGAAATTATCTGATGGGCATTTTATAGGAAAGACAGAAACAGGCGGAAAGAAAATATACACCCACGCCTATAGAGAAATATTATCTTTTTTTTTTTCCTCTGTCAAAATTAGTATTACCTTGATATTAAAAAGGTATCATTATGTGGTTTAAGATAATTCATTGGTGTCCCTTCCCCACTTCCCCCTCTTCCACCCCTCCCTCACTTCCCCCTTCTTGCACCCTTCTCCCACTTCTCCCCTCTTCCACCCCTCCATTTTCTCCACCCCTTTCCCACTCCCACTAATCCCACTCAACTTCCGCTCATCCCCTCCTATAACCTCTCCGTCATAGTTTTGTTCACTTTTTCCTGCCGGCCTTGGTTGGAGCAGTGGGCGGCTGGATGCAACCTTCCTTCTATGCTATCCTTTTCTTTGATTTATGGGAACGATACCTTAGTTACAGTATAATTTATCCCAGAAGCCTCGACAGAACCAATAGATCTGATGTTTGTACTCCTTTGCATTCCTTTGTACTCCATCCCCATCCCGATCCTCAACCCTCTTCCTGCATCCAGCGCTCCCCTATCCCTCATCCCACCTCATCCTCTCTCCATAACAAGCTCTATATTCATTTTGTACTATTTTTCTTTATTCTGCTCACTCAAAGGCGTTCTTCCTGACTGAATATAAATTGTCCATCGGTATGAATAAGAAAATAAAAAATAGCTTTATCGTTCTAGAGGGATGAGAATTAATAAAGGAAAAATAAAAGATTCCGTCCAGCTTCCCATTACCAGACGTTCTGAGAAGCATTGTGTTTAAGAGAGGAACCAATATTAAATTACTCTGGGGTATGGTGTGTGTGTGTGTGTGTGTGTGTGTGTGTGTGTGTGTGTGTGTGTGTGTGTGTGTGTGTGTGTGTGTGTGTGTGTGTGTGTGTGTGTGTGTGTGTGTGTGTGTGTGTGTGTGTGTGTGTGTGTGTGTGTGTGTGTGTGTGTGTGTGTGTGTCTGTGTGTGTGGTTTCAGTTCTTTCACACCTTCTGTTATGGTGTGTACCAGATGGCAAGCGAGAACGTTACCACTGCACCAGCGAGCGGTGTGTGTGTGTGTGTGTGTGTGTGTGTGTGTGTGTGTGTGTGTGGTTTCAGCTCTTTCACACCGTCTGTTATGTGTGTGTGTGCGTGTGTGTGTGTGTGTGTGTGTGTGTGTGTGTGTGTGTGTGTGTGTGTGTGTGTGTGTGTGTGTGTGTGTGTGTGTATTTGGTTTCAGCTCTTTCACTCTCTATTGTGTGTGTGTGTGTGTGTGTGTGTGTGTGTGTGTGTGTGTGTGTGAGAGAGAGAGAGAGAGAGAGAGAGAGAGAGAGAGAGAGAGAAAGAGAGGAGGGGAGAAGAAAGATAGTGAAGAGGGAGGGAAAGAGAGTTATAGTTATGAAGTTAGGGAGAGGAAAATTAGGAGAAAATGAAACAAAGGGAGAGAGGGATATAACAGTGAGAGAAAATGGGATACTCGCGAGAGAGAGAGAGAGAGAGAGAGAGAGAGAGAGAGAGAGAGAGAGAGAGAGAGAGAGAGAGAGAGAGAGAGAGAGAGAGAGGCGTCATGGTGTCTGTCGCATTAAAGACTAAAATCACTTAAAAGCACTGGCACATATTACACACTCTGACACCGGTGTGTGTGTGTGTGTGTGTGTGTGTGTGTGTGTGTGTGTGTGTGTGTGTGTGTGTGTGTGTGTGTGTGTGTGTGTGTAGGATTGCTGGTGGACTATAGCGGGCGGCACGTACTGGCCTAATACGGGCATTCAGCTTCCCTATACGTGTTCAAAAGCGTGATTTACGGGTGGTGAAGGGTTGCTGATCCGTACAGGCGACAGACACCACTTTCTGGCATCCAAAGAGTGACGCGCCCCCACCCAGTGCTGACCGCTTGGGTATAGACGAAGTAGGAAGTGTAAAGTGTAGGGTGAGAATTAGTGCGTGTGGAAGTGTGTTATGGTGAAGGACTTGTGGCTAGTGTGTGTGTGTGTGTGTGTGTGTGTGTGTGTGTGTGTGTGTGAGAGAGAGAGAGAGAGAGAGAGAGAGAGAGAGAGAGAGAGAGCTACTTTCGTCACTGAAGGATGTTTGAGAAGGTGGGACTATTTTACAGCACATGCATGGACATACTACCAGGACCTATAAGCTAAATGTCCTTTTGTAATTGACACTTACACCACGTAGCCGACCACTGAAAATTCTGTACTGAAAATCAGCCATAGAAACCGCGAACTTGTTTATAAAGATTTATTAATTTTTAGACTTAGGAAAAAAAACTAATACGTCCCTGTTATTTTTATTTACTCCATGGTGTCTAGGTTAACAGAAGCGAGCAATATCCGTCCGTTCGTGCAGCCGGCAATGCAACAGACAAACGAACACAATCATAGAGGAGGCGGGGTTCAAAATTACGTGTCACCTTCACCGGCGCCCGTTCTAATTAAGCGCACACTAAGAGATTTCGTGCTCGGCCCCGCCCCAGACCTGCTCCCAAATGAATGTTCGGGGCTTCTCCTTTTCTCGGCGAAGAAGCGGGGGGTCGATGGGGTTCGTAATTACTGTAATGGATCTTGTGTTCATCTCATTTCTGCTTCCACCTCACCTTTATCCTCCTCCTCCTGCTCTTACCCGCTACTTTCCTGCTTCTCCACCTTCCCTATTCCCCCCCCCCCATTTTCCTCCTGTTCGTTTTCCTTCTTCTCTTCGTCATTCTCCTTCTATTTGTCCTCCCCCTTCTCCTCCTCCTCCTCCTCTTTTTACTTCAACTGATCTTCTGTTCATCTCATTTCTTCTTCCACCTCTCCATTCTCCTCTTCCTCCTGCTCTTTCTAGCTAATTTTCGTTCCTCCTCCTCCTCCTCCTCCTCTTCTTTATACTGAAATGATTCTTGTGTCCAGCTAATTTCTGCTTCCACTTTCCTTTCTCCTCCTTCTACTGATCTTTCTGCTGCTCCTTCTTTTCCTGTTTCTCTTCTTCCTCTTCCTTCTCCTCTGCCTTTTTCTGTTTCTCCTCTTCTTCCTCCTTCTACTTTTTTTTTTTTTTTACCGTAACAAAGCTTCGTCTAATTTCTGCTGCCATCTCTCCTTTTTCCTCCTCCTGCTCTTTCTCCTCCTCCCTCATTTCGTGTTTCTCCTCCTAATTCCTTCCTGCCTTCCTTCCACCTCCTCCTACCACATCTCATTTCTCCCCCTTCTCTTTCCATTCTCCTTTCTTTCCCCATCCCTTCCTCCTAGTAATCCTACTTTCATTAACTTCCTCAGTGGGATCAGGTCATTTTTACTTTCATCTTACCAACGCCAGATTCGTATATTCAGCTCAGTGGGAGAAATTTCGCAGTGAGAGAAGTACAAGTAATATTAATCTCTTCGGTACAGTGGCGTCCTTTGTATATTCCTCTTAGTGCCAGGCGTTTTTATATATCTCTGCTACGAAGGACTCAGAGGGTAGATCATCATCATCATCATCATCATCATCATCATCATCATCACGGTAATAAATGTGATGACGAGGATTCAGAATCAGGAAGTTGAAGCCAAGAATTATCGTCAAAATGGCCAAAGAAAAAGCATAACAACCCATTCATTTCGTCCTTCAGTCCTCCGAATTTCTGGCTCTGTTTTCTCTGTCTTTTAGCTTCATCTCTCTCTCTCTCTCTCTCTCTCTCTCTCTCTCTTTCTCTCTCATTCATTCATTCATTCAACAAGCCTTCATATTTCTCTCTCAACATTCCTCTGTGCCTTTCAGCTGTCTTCAAAGTCCACTCCATCTCCACTAGCCATCTCAGCCTCCACTTCCCTACTCCACTTCTACGCTCCACCTGCTCACAGCCTCTCTTTCCTCAGCCCGGGAGAACGAGAGAGACTATGAGAAATGAAGTCAGGTCTTGATGATGATGATGATGGTGATGCACGGGAAAGATGGCGCGTACGTGTTGTGGAGAGAGAGAGAGAGAGAGAGAGAATTCATCAAGGTAACTTCCTTCTAGCTTCTCCATCCATCCCACTTGCTCACTTTCTCGATCCTCTTCATTTAACTTTCCATTCCCTTCTGTCCCCCTCATTCTTCCCTCCAGGATTCCATTCCACATTTATCCATCTGTTTCTACCCTCTTTATCCATCTATCCCTGTGTGTACCCTTCTCTATCCATCCATCCATCCATTCATCCATCCAATCCCCTTCAGTCACCTCCAGTCTGATCACAACCTTCCCCTCTCTCTCTTCCTTCCACACCCTCCACTTTCCTTCTCCTTCCGCCCCCTTTCTCTCCCCTCCACTCACCTTTCTCTCTCTCCCATCAGCCTCCTCGTTTCCCCTTCCCCCATCGCCTCCCCTCAACCCCCTTTCCCTGGCCTTTCCTGTAGGTGTTCCGCATCAGCGGTCACCCCTCGTGGATGTGTGCATGTGTGACTACTGTGATAAATGCCCCCTCCCCCTTCCCGTCCTTCTTCCCCTTTCCTCCTTCCCCCTTCCCCCTTCCCTTGCCTTCTTTCTCCCCCTACCTCCTTCACCTTGCCCAAACTTTCTTCCTTTCCCCCCTTTCTCCCTCGCCCTCCCCCTATCCCTTCCCTCTTGACCAAATCGTTTTTTCCCTCCTATTCCCTTCTGCCTCCCTCCTCCTCTACCTCCCTCTCACGGTCCAAACCCTCTTCCTTTTCCCCCGCTCTGCCTCCTCCTCTGCCTCCCGCTCCTATTTCCCCTCTCCTGCACCCCTCCCTGCCCAACCCTTCATCCTCCTCCTTCGCTCTCCCTCCTTCCCCTCCTCTCCTCCCTCCCCTTTCAACCCCCTCCCTTACTTTCTGGCCGGGCGATTCATTACACAACACAGGTCTAGGCGTTTGACCTTCTCTCTACTCTACATTACTTCCTTCCCCCCCCGCCCTCTGTCTGTCTCTGTCTCTGTCTCTCTCTCTCTCTCTCTCTCTCTCTCTCTCTCTCCCAGCCACAAGTATTTAATGACACAGGCGAACAAGTCTCACGCACACTAACCACCCCATGTCGGCCCTGACCGTCTTTGCCCTCTAAAGAACAAAATTGGACAGTCAACAACCGAGTCCAAATGAAACGACTCACAAAAGGACCTTGATTGGACTCTTAGGTTTTCCAGGCAAATTAAATTCACTTCATCTCGGAGAAAAGAGGAGAAGGAGGAGGAGGAGGAGGAGGAGGAGGAGGGGAGACAGAAGGGTACTGATAGAAAGTGGGAGAGAGAAAGTTGCATGACTGAGAAGGAGAGGGAAAGTAGTGAGAGAAGATGAAAACCAGATTATCTATCTATCTATCTATCTATCTATGTAATATATATATATATATATATATATATATATATATATATATATATATTTTATATATATATATATATATATATATATATATATACAGAGAGAGAGAGAGAGAGAGAGAGGGGAGGGAAGGAGGAAGGGGGAGAAGGAAAGGAATTGCATCCACTGCGCTTGGGGACAATTTGTTAGTGGCAGGTGTGTGTCGGCGCGGAGAGAGAGAGAGAGAGAGAGAGAGAGAGAGAGAGAGAGAGAGAGAGAGAAGGCTTGTGAGGGACAGCCTGAGCAGGATGTGAAAGTGAAGGAAGATTTACTTTGAATTGCTGGAGGCTTGTGTGTGTGACGACCTAGAGAGAGAGGCGGGGGAGAGGGAGTATCCGGCCACTAGAATTACAGGACTTGCCCGTCTAGTTTACCTTCTCGATTCCCCTCCCAAATAGGCCTAGTTACTGAACACTGCTAGTCAATATGTCCTCTGTAATGTGAGTTAGTGTGAGGGTGTTTGGTTGGAAGGGATGTGGGATTTACATCTCACTTAAAAGGTACCTTCATCCTGGTTGTGGTAGTAGCAGTAGTAATACAGTAATGGTAGTAGTAGTAGTAGGAGTAGTAGTAGTTGCAAACCCGAGGCTCATCTGAACGCGATCCCAGTGGACTACAGGCTGAAACTCTCCTCCTCCTTGAGTGTAATCCTCCTTTAAAAGAACAGAAAGGGAGTTGGATGACATTTGTATAACCAGACAGTGGATCCGCCCGGCTATATCGACACCATCACGTGAAGGCGCGCCTCTCCGGCACCTTTACCCACGTGATTGAAGGTTTATCAGTGCGTACTGTTGCTTACTTTCTATTTTTTCTTTTAAGACAAATGTTTCCGGATGTATTTTATATGTACTATATTAATTATAGAACATGTTGATCAAAGTAGGCAGTTACTTGGAGTTGAGAATAACGTCTTAAATTTTCGTCAACTACCTAAAAAACAAAGAGAAAATACACTTTTTTATCGCGAGTTCAGTCAGAAAAGCAAACAAAACAAGCATCGTACACTATAACAGGACAAACAAAGCTTCTGAAAAATTACCCAATAAATATGAAAACCTAGATTTTTTTTTTTTCGAGTCAACTATGGCATGAAGAGACGCAGAAAAGTAGACACAGAAAAACAGAAAAAAAAAAAAAAAAAAGCAGAGAAGCAAATACCGAAGCAGCAAATGGATTATGGGAAGCAGATGATGATGATGCAGGATAGACATGAAGTAAAGCAGACTGAGCCGTGCACGCAGAACACGAGAACCGGGATGGACAATAAATAAACCAACTTTTAATATTCAAATGTTTCGTCTCTGTGTTTCAGAATTAAAAACACAATTACATATTCCTTCTCTGTCTCTTTTTATACCCAACGCCGCTGCTGCTTCTTCTGCCCTCCTTTCCCACGCTGTTTTATTCTGTGGATGTAATTAAAGTTTGCTCTGAGATATTTAGGGCTTAAAAAAGGGAGGGACAGGGAGGAAAAAAAGAGAGAAAAAAAATTACTTCATCTGGGCCCAAGTCTGGCGAAAGTTGGGTAAATTGTATATGGAAGAGATGGCCCCTCCAGACACCCCAAGATTTTACCTAATGTTTTGATATTCTTGGAGTAGAAATGGTAGTAATGATGGTGGTAGCGATGGTGGTGGTGGTGGAGGTGGTAGTAATGATGATGATGATGATGATGATGATGATTCTTTGTGTCCTTATTTCCTGTTCCTCGATCCCAGTAATAATAGTCGTAGTAATAGCAGCAGCAGCAATAGTAGTAGTAGTAGTGGTAGTAATAATGAAAGTAGCAGTAGTAGTAGCAGTAGTAGTGGTAGTAGTAGTGACAGTGATAGTAGGAATAAAAGTAACAGTAGTTGCAGCAGTAATAGTAGTGGTAGTAGTAGTAGTAGTTGCAACCCCAGGCTCACCTGAACTATGAATTCGGTGGACTGCAGGCTGAAGTTACCCCTCATCCAGCGGTTCACCATCATCCTTTCGGGGGATAGGGAGGGAACCAGTAGCAGTGACAGACAAATACACACAACCCTAGCCACTTTGTAGGCAGGGATAATGAAGGACTTTCTTTCTGTAATCTGGATCTCCGTGTGACGGAAGAGAGAGAGAGAGAGAGAGAGAGAGAGAGAGAGAGAGAGAGAGAGAGAGAGAGAGGAGGGAGAGAAAAAGAGAAAATGAGAAAGTGGCGCGTGGAGGTTAAAAATGAGAGGGAGTAAAAAGGAGAGGAGGAGAAGAATGATAAATGTAAAGTAGGAGGGATGGAGAAAAAGTGGGATGAAGGAGACAGAGGAGGAGGAATTACCTGGAGAAATAATGGGAGAAGAGGAGGTGCAGGAGGAGGAGAAGGAGGAGGAAGAAGAAGAGGAGGAAGAGAGAGAAAAAGTAGAAGGAAGAAAGCAGTAAGAACGAGAGGTCAATGAACAGAAGAAAAATTAAACAAGGAAATTGGAAAGAAGGAAGAAGGAAAAGAAAAGAGGAAAGGAGTATGAAAGTGTCAAGAGGAATATAAAAATTCTTGAAGTAAAAATAATGGAGAGTAAGGATGATAAATGGAGAGTGTGAGGGAAAAATGGAGTAAACACGGAGGAAGGGGAGGAGGAAGACGCAGAAGAGGACGAGGAGGAACGGGAGGAGAAGAAAGAGGAAGAAGATGAAGACAAGAAGGAAGAGGAGGAGGAGCAGGAAGAGGATGTGAGAAGTACGAAGAGACAAGGAGGACTGGGGAAGATTAATTGTCTTTGAGAAGGTGAGGAAGAAGGAAAAAAAAAATGGGAGGGGGGAGAGAATAAGGCCAGCCAGGAGTAGGACAGAAAAAGAGGAGGGACGAGAAAGATAAATTGCCAGAATGAAGAGGAGCAAGAGGACTTAGACGCCTAATAAAGAGTAGAGGGAAAAATCAAGAGGAAAGCAAAGTGAAAGTGAAGAGGGAGAGAACGAAAAATTACAAAACGGAAGAGAATGAAAAGAATGCTGAAAAAAAGGAAGAGGGAAATACTCAATTCAGGAGAACAGAAAAAGACTAGAAGAGGGAAATGAGGAGATGAATGGAAAAAGAATGAGGAAGAGAGGGGAAGAACCAGGCACAGAGGGGACGGAAAAAGAGGGAGGAGGGGAAAAGAGAGGGGAGAGAAAGAGGAATTGTTTGAGAATAAGAGGAAGATGGAGAATGATAATACGCAGCAATGGGAAGAGGAAAGGGTAGAAGCGGGGAGAGGAGAGACAAAGAGTAAGGGAAAAAGAGATGAGGGAAAGAAAGAGAGCTAGAGAAAGAGAACAGACAATGAATAAACAAGAACGATTAAAGATTGGGAGAGAGAGAGAGAGAGAGAGAGAGAGAGAGAGAGAGAGAGAGAGAGAGAGAGAGAGAGATACAAAAAGAAAAGGTGAAATTTGTCGAGGAAGAGGAGGAGAAAGAGTGGACTGACAAAGAGGCAGAGAAGATGGGGTTATCGGGGTAATGGAGGAGATGAAACGAGAGAAAAAAAAAAAAGGAAAAGAGAAAACAAAGACAATAAAGCGAAGACAGAAAAAACAGAACAAGAGTAAATGAAAATGAGAGAGAGAGAGAGAGAGAGAGAGAGAGAGAGAGACTGACAAAGAGCTATAGAAAACGGAATGATCGGAGTAATGGGGGCTAATGGGGTAAAAGAATGGAGAGGGGGGGGGGAGAGAGTACGCTTTGTCTTGCAAGGGAAACTAACAAATTTATTCTTTTCCTCTCGTGCTTGAGGTGGGAGAGTTCTGCGCGGCTGACGTTCGGAACTGGCCTGTTGGGACGCTAGAGACAGAACACAGGCGTACGTCCTGTCTTATATATTTGATTCTCTGTCTCTGTCTCTGTCCGTCTTTTGGTGTACTATTTTGTTACCTGTGACAAGGAAAGATGTATTTCCATTAACATTAGGGCAAGATCACCTCACGAAGACAGCAGCCCACACTTAAGACGAACTCCTAAACTCTCCCAGTAACAGATGATATTCCCTGTGGTCGAGTGGCAGCGTCCCTGTGCACACAAGGACCTAAATGCCTGGTGCAGCACATCAAGCATTGTCGTGGAAGGGTCAGCCGGGCACAACCTGCCGTGTGGACTCAGGCACCGTCCTCTGATCCTGCGCCAATATTTGCACACGGGACTGGCACACGCTGAGAGGGTCCTGCCTACCCTGAATTCCCTGTGCTTACCCTGGCTCTAAACAGGACCTCACACTGGGTCGCTGACATACATTTGCATCCTCACTGTTTTACATTTACGACTTTCATTGGTTGCCTGTTTCTATTTTCCTGATAATGATGGGGCCTTGTTTATCCCGATTATCTTGTGTTTTCCCTGGCTCTAAACAGGACCTCACTCTGGGCCCCTGACGCCACTTACAACTACACTGTTTTATATTTTGTTTCATTGGTTCCCTGTTTCTTTCGCTTCCTAAGTTATTCTGTGCTATAATGATTTTCTTTTTCTTTTTTTTCTTTTTTCTTTTTTTTTTTGCCATGAGTGTAAACAAGGCACTGACGTCATTAAATCCCCCCAGTTTGCGTTTTCTTCGTTCACTGGTTCCCTGTTTCGATCAAGTTCTCGTATTTTCACAGAACTGAGGGGGGTCTTGCCTATCCTGAATTCCCTGTGCTTACCCTGGCTTTAAACAGGACTCAGGCGTCATTTACATCTGCCTCTCTGTGGTGGCCTGTTCCGATTTCAAGGTTATTTTGTGTCACTGCGAGTTTACTGGGTTTGATTTTTATCTAAACGGGGAACTGGCTCTATTTTCATCTTCCCAATTTTCCATTTGCCTTTCCCGACGTTCCCCGTTTTTTTTTCTACTTTCAGGATTATTGTGTAGTCGTCTTTAATTGAGGGGGAAACGACTGCTATGAATTCTTTTTATATATATTGCAGTTTAATAATCTCTCTAAAAATGGTCACATTTTAACACTTATACACGTTCCATAAATAACACTTGGTTTAAGATAATATTAACGTCTAGTATCCTAAACTAGTCACGAAGAAATGCCAGGCAGACTCTAGACACAGGAGAGAATTTCGGTGACAAAAAGAGCCGTTGTTTCAGCCCAGTCTTGCTTCAGGAGAAATCTTTGAACGTTACATCTTCCTTGCTCTCTGTTTCTCTTATTCCTGCTCTTCTATTTCTCTTATTGCTTTTCAATTTCTCTTAATGCTTTTCTATTTCTCTTATACTTGCTTTTCTGTTTCTCTTAATATTGCCTCTATGTCTCCTAATTTTGCATTTGTTTCTCCTAATCTTGCTTTTCTGTTTCTCCTATTCTTGCTGTCTGTTTTTTCTAATCTGGCTTTTAATTTCTCAAGATCTTGCTTTTCTGTTCGTGATCTTGCTTTTCTATTTCTATTAATTTTGCTTTCTATTCCTCCTATTCTTGTCATCTATTCACCCTAATCTTGTTCTGCTTTTTCTCCTAATCATGCTTTCCCTTCCCCCAATTTTTGCTTTTTTTTATTCCTCCTAATCTTGCTTTTCTATTTCTCCTAATCTCGCCTTCGATTTCTGATTTCAAGACAGTCTATGGTTCTCTGTGCCTCAAAGATGGTGCGGTTATTGCGAAGTGGTGGCGTGAGAAAGATTTTTTTTAGAACTTAACATCTTTCCTGATTTCCATTTCATTTTCCCGGCAAATTAATCCCTTCAATTCGGTGACTCCCTTTTCCTTTCACTCTTACCCTTAAAATTGGCGACCTTTCTCTCTCTCTCTCTCTCTCTCTCTCTCTCTCTCTCTCTCTCTCTCATTACCGATCGCGTCAAATTATGTGTCAGTATGAAGTCCCGCGAACCGATGCCACTCCTTCATATTCCAGGACGGTCTAGGAGTGTGACTGCTTCTGGGAACTAATCAGACTCGTGCTTACTGGGTAATGAAAGCACCAAATATTAATAAACATGATGGTGTGGGGGAAAAATAATGTATAGGATTTTTTGCGTGTATTGAGGGATACGTATCAAGGCCAGATGATGATGATGATGTTGTTGATGATGATGATGATGATGATGATGATGATGAGAGATAGAGGTAGAAAGATAGATGGATAGCGCAAAAGGAGAAAATGTACTTGGACTGAAGCGATCAAAGGCAGCACGACCTGGCATCTCAGTATGAATGGATCTCCGTGTCTGGCTTTATTTAGGGCAACTCCTCCTCTTGCAGGTCTCCTCCTCCTCCTCCTCCTCCTCCTCCTCCCTCTTCTCCACCTCACTCCTTCCTCTCCTCCACCTCACTTCCCCTTCTCCTCCTCGTCCTCTCCTCTCCCCTCCTCGCTTTTTCCCACCCACACTTTCACTGGAGAGGACAACTTATCTGTGGACTCTTTGTATTTAGCCTCCTCCTTGGTCTTCTCCACCTCCCTTCTCCTTCTTCTCCTCCTTTCTTCTCCACCTCCCTTCTCCTTCTTCTCCTCCTTTCTTCTCCACCTCCCTTCTCCTTCTTGTCCTCCTCTCCTCTCCTTTCCCCTCCTCCTCTTCTCTTCCCTCTCAACTTTTCATTGGAGAGGTCAGCTTTCTTTGTGCTCACAGTTTCTTGGTTTCTTCTCTGCATATCAAAAAAGCTGTTCTTGTGGTCTCTTCTTGCTTTCTACTCACTTTTTCTCTGCTTGTGATCTCAGTGTCTTGGCCATCCAAACGGAATCAGAAAATTGCCATCAGTTCTCTCTTTTTGTCTCTTTCTTTGTCTCTATCTCTGTCCATCTATCTACTGTTTCTATCTATTTATATTTTTCTATTTATCTATCTCCCTTTCAAATACAACGAAAAATTACTATCACAACTTTCTTTTACCCCTCCTACTTCTCCGGTATATAAAAAATAAATGAATTAATATATACATAAGGAAATGAATTGAGTAGGAATGAAAAAGGAAGAAAAAGAAAGAATGCGCATTTACACAACCACATATCCACACACACACACACACACACACACTAATAATCGAAAAAATAACAATCAAAACAGACTATATTTTTTTTCACCAGCTCCATCTCTTCCAATATAAGAGGGAACAGGTGGAATTTCATATCTCCTTCTCCTGTACTCAATTACACTCCGATCCTATCATTTTTACCTTCAGAGGCGGGCAAGGAGGGGAGGATGTGTTATTGAGAGAGAGAGAGAGAGAGAGAGAGAGAAAGAGAGAGAGTTACATAGCTATACCCTGCACACCTTCTGATCTGAACGCGGGAATCTGGCCTTATTATGGAGATTTTTATTGCATTCATAAATGTAGAGAGAGAGAGAGAGAGAGAGAGAGAGAGAGAGAGAGAATATTAATCTCTCGGACAGGGAAAAAAGAAAGACGATAAAACAAAATATAAGTTAGACAGGTATGCGTCAGGTGTCATTTGAGGTCATCAGCACCTTAGCCCAATTAACCTTATCACCTGGTTAGTTTATTTTTGTTATATTTAGATAGTTTTATTGGGCTGTTTAATTGTCTCTCGGCCTGAAGTGTAAATAATCCTCCCATTTCAGAAAGCTACCCTGAAGTTCAATATATCGTCTGGAGCCAACAAAAATAAGCTCTTAATATGTAATTGGAGTGAAAAGATTAACAAGCTAAGCGACACGAAAGACTTGCTATCAATAAGGTCAAACCCATAGCGTCAAAAGAGAGAGAGAGAGAGAGAGAGAGAGAGAGAGAGAGAGAGAGAGCATGATGGAAAAAATTAAAAAGAAGACGTGAATCAGGAAAGCAGTGACAAGACGTAAATTAGGCGTAACTGGTGTTGTTTCCCCACTGCATTGCAACATAGACTGACACGAAAGACAAGCACGAACACCGACATGCAGAAACGAAAATGTCTCACATTCGTATCATCAGGCGAGCACACACACATCATGCTTAAGCCTCGTGACCTAATTCTCTCATTCTCTCTCTCTCTCTTCCCCGTCACCCAACCTCTCCCCACCCCCAACCCCTCAAACACACAAAGCTTCCATATTTACGCAGCTCGACGGCCCCCAGTTGTCGTAAAAATTTGAAAAGAAAAGAAACTTAACGATTTGCATACTAAAGAAGATATGATAAAGCAGAGAATATACGAGGGTGCGAGGAAGGAAGCAGAGGATGAAGGAGAGACGGAGGAAGGAAGGAGAAAGCCTAGTAACTTGTGGAGGAAAAGAGGGAGGGAAAAAATGGGTTTCCTTTAGAGAGAGATGAGGAAACAGGTATGGGCTGAGAGAGAGAGAGAGAGAGAGAGAGAGAAAGAAACGAATTGCACTACAGGAACCAAGATGAGCGGATAGGCGAATGACGCTGAAGGACGAAGAGTAATTAAAAGAATAATAGATAAATAAAATAAATTGGTTAAGGAAAAGAGTTAAGGAGGCACCTAAGTTTACGATAAAAGGACCAATTAAGAAAGTCCCTTATCTAGAAAAAATCACAATTAATTACTGTAATGAATAACAAAAATGAAGCTATAATTAAAAGAAAATGGGACAAGGATTAATGAAAACAGGGGAAGGAGTAACAGAAAGAGAATGGAAGGGCGGTAACTTAAGTAAATCGGCTGTGGTGCAGACAAAAACCATAGTAAAAGGTGGAGACTGTATTATTCTTGTTTATGGAGCGCCCCACAGCTGCGTCCGGGAATATTAAGTCTTCCATGGACTTTATGCCAGACACACACCCTCCCAAAACCTCTCTCTCTCTCTCTCTCTGTCTTCATACCTCCCTCTTGTATCTCCCTCCCCTACCCCCTAGCTCACCCCACCTCGTGTCTTCCCATATATATATATATATATATATATATATATATATATATATATATATATATATATATATATATAAATATATATATATATATATATATATATATATATATATATATATATATATATATATATATATATACACTCTCTCACAGACACACACACATACTCACCCCCCCCGTTCCCCCATACACACTGTCTCTCTCCCCCACCCCTCACCCACCTCTCTCGCACACTGTCACTCTGAAAAATAGGGCAATTTCTGTGTTATTGAGCCCCAGTGCGAGTCTGATGGCTGAACCTATCTACCCCTTTGTCTACCCCTTCACACATCCCCATCTACCTCTACTCAACACCTAGAACTCTATTTTGTTTTTCTATTCCTTCCTCCAGACGATTTTATTAAGCTTTGGAGAGAGAGAGAGAGAGAGAGAGAGAGAGAGAGAGAGAGAGAGCGGACTGGATTTAAGTAAAAAAATAATCCATATGTATTGTGAATAAACTGAAAATAAAAATAAACTATAAGCCATCCCATCTTTAACATTAATTTCTTCACTACCAGCATCACTTTTTTACCCTCTATCTTACAAAGTCAGTGTTGTTATCACTGGGATCAGTAAGTGTCCCTCCGTAGAGTTGGGTAGCAGGCCGGCTGCCCGGGTGTAAAGATTTCGTTTCCGGGCCAGAACTCTGAAGGTATTCATTATATACTCATGAAATTTCACATAGTTATGTGTCTTGTAGTGAACTGGTGCCTTTTGATGTTTGTTTATTATGAAAAAATCCAGATTTCAATGCGACCTACACAAGCAATCTGAAGGGCCCAGGTTGTGTCCTCAAGGCTTTCTTCTTACTCCCTTCTTAAAAGAAAAGACTGGGGGGGGGGGGATGAGGACCGTTATGCGCTTGGTTAGGTGTGCAGGGAGGTGGGGGGTATGTTCTTGGTCAAATGGAGGGCTTGTAGGACCCCCTCTCGTAACCCCATTTAGGAGTCATCCAGAGATCTTGAATGGTGTATAACTGAGTTTTATTTAGAGAGGAACTCCACAGGTCCAACCCGCTCGGTGTTCGCCCCTCCACTGCCCGAGGGCAAAGCAAGGGCAGAGCCGGCTGCCTGCGTCTGCAGTTTATGAAAACAGCTGACACATGCACTCCTGGTCACGTACACAGGTTTGAGACATGAATGTATGGTTATATAGTATGGTTAGGGTTATATAGTATGGTTACAGTAACATACAGTAGTAGTCACAATAACATAGTATGGTTACAGGCTGCAGCAGCGTAGCGTTGTCTACCGGTATGTCTTTTATTAACTCTTGTTCATTCCGGATGATTTAGTTCAGCTTTGGATTTTTTTTTTTTTATAGTTTATCGTTCTTTTGATAAACTTAATATTGAACCTTCTTTACCAGTCACTTTTTACTGAGTGATTCTTCAACACAAATTATCTTCCTCTTGTCCTAACTTTCCCCTCTCTTCAATTATTCTCTCTCTCTCTCTCTCTCTCTCTCTCTCTCTCTCTCTCTCTCTCTCTCTCTCTCCTATTTCTTCCTTATTCCTTTTTTTTTGCCTCTTTCCTCCTCCCCTCTCATCTTCTCTTACTCTTTCCCTCCCTTCCCTCCCTCTCTTTCATCCCTCCTTCTTTCTATTTTCTTACCTCTTCCTCACTTCCTCTCTCTCTTGTTTCCTCCTCCTCTTCCCTCATTCCTCTCCTCCTCCTCCTACCTTCGTCCCTTGAGCATCGTTAGTTGAAGTCCAAGGAGAGAGAGAGAGAGAGAGAGCTGAGACTTCACACCTTCCGTTTCTCTCTTTTTCTTTCTTTCTTTCTTTGCTTTTCTTTCTTTCCTTTTCCCTCCCTCTCCTTTTTCAGTTTCTTTCTGCCTTCCATCCTTGTCGTTGTCCTTCCCTTTCATTTCTCTTACTTTTCATCCACTTCTCTCTCTCTCTCTCTCTCTCTCTCTCTCTCTCTCTCTCTCTCTCTCTCTCTCTCTCTCAGCTGCTCTTTATCCGGAACTTAACTCGTCCATCATCAGAGCAAATTTTTTCCTTTTTATTTCTCTTGCATTTTCATTCCCATTTCTTTCTCTCTCTCTCTCTCTCTCTCTCTCTCTCTCTCTCTCTCTCTCTCAGCTGCTCTTCACCCGGAACTTAACTCTTCCATCACCAAAGCAAATTTCCTCCTTTTCATGCCATTCACCTTGACGTTCGCAGTCTCAAGAATATATTAATCTTTCCTTTTCAGCCTGCACGTTTTTTTTCTTTACATTTTTTGCCAAATATTTGCGATTTAATTAATATTCAAAGGCGCCGAGGAAGACGGGAAAGGGAGGAGGTTTGTTCGTTCGCTTCCTGGAGAGAGAGAGAGAGAGAGAGACGAAAAAAAGAGTCGAAAAAAGGAAGAGAGAAGGATTAAGAGAGGAGACAAAGACAAAATTAGAGAAAGAGAGAGCAGACGAAGAAGGAGGAGGAGAATCAGTGAGAGGAGAGGAAAGAATGAAGAGGAGAGAGAGAGAGAGAGAGAGAGAGAGAGAGAGGGGGAAGTATGAAGATAGAAAGACAGAGAAGGGACAAGGAGAGCAAGACTGATAGATGAAAAATACGGTGGAAAGAAGAGGGGAAGGAGGAAGAGGAGGAGGAGGAGGGGGAGAGGGGAGGGAAGGAAGGAAGAGAAGGGAAAATGGAGGAGGAAGAGGACATTGAAAATAAAGAGGAAGGAATAAAACAGACTAAAAAAAACTGAGACTGCGATATTTAACAAGATGGAAGAGAGAAAGCAATCAAGAAAGAAAGAAAGAATGAATGAAGGTAAAGCAAATGGAAAAGAAAGAGAAATAAAGAGAGAGGAAATAAAGATACTGAGGGGAGGGAAAGAATTAAAGTGAGCGAGGTGTGGGCTGAAAGAAATATTGAGAAAACTTTTTTTGACTTGAAAGATTAGAGTTAGGAGAACTGGAATGAAAGAAAAATGAGAGAGAGAGAAAGAGAGAGAGAGAGAGAGAGAGAGAGAGAGAGTAAAGATAGACGATAAGTTTGTGATAAAAACTGGAAAGAGAAAAACTGAATTAAAAAAAAAAACACAGAAAGGTAGACAATGTACGAAAATAAAATAAAATATGTGAGGAAAAAGAGGTAGAAAGGAGGTAGAAAAAGAGTAGAAAAAGAGGTAGAAAAATAGTAGAAAAAGAGGTAGAAAAATAGTAGAAAAAGAGGTAGAAAAAGAGTAGAAAATTTGGTAGAAAAAGAGTAGAAAAAGAGCAGAAAAAGAGGTAAAAAAAGAGTAGGAAAAGAGAAAATACAGAACTAGAAATAAAGACTGAAAACTGCAACAAATGAAAGAGAAAAGAGAGGAAATAAAGCAAACATAAAGAGATAAATAAAGATAAAGCAGACATAAAGAGATAAAAATAAAGATAAAGCAGAAATTCAGAGATAAAGCAGACATTAAGAGATAGATAAAGTAAGATATAAAGAGATAGATAAAGATAAAGCAAACATAAAGAGAGATAAAGTGAGATAAAAAAAAATGATAATATATTTGTGGAGAAAAGAAAATAAATAAATGAAATATTGATGGAAGCAGGAGATTGGATGGATGATGAAGGAGGGAAGGAGAGAAGCAAATAAGAGAGAGAGAGAGAGAGAGGGAGGAAGATTTTGATTTGAAGGAGGGAGGGAAGGGGCCGTGAGGGAACGATAAGATAGGGTGGAGGGGGAAGGGGGTGGAGGGAGAGAATGGGGGGGAGGTGGTGGCGGGAAGGGGATGAAGGAGGGTGGGGTGATGAGACAGCAGGTAGGAGAGAAAGGAGGGGAAGAGAGGGAGGGAGGGGTGAGAGGATGAGAGATGAGGAAAACAGGTGAAGGGAAGGGGATGATAGGGAAGAAGATGGAGGGATAGGAGAAGGGAGAGGGAGAGCGAAGAAAGAAGGGGGGAGGAGTGAGATGAGGAGGAGAGAGGAGGGGGGATATGGAAAAGAGGAGAGTTGAGAGGAGAGGGTGACAGGAGAGAGAAAGGAGGGGGGGAATACAGAAGATGAAGGCAGGGAGGAGTGGGAAGAGGTGGGACAAAGGGAATGAGGGAGAGGGGAGGGAGAGGAGAGAGGGAGGGAGGGAGAGGAGAGAGGGAGGGAGGGGAAGAGGAAGAAGAGGAAGGGGGTATACAAGGACCGCAAAATTCAGAAAAGAGCTAATATTACGGTATATTAAAAAACTTTCTTGCGCCTCCCTCACGTTTTTTGCGAAAATACGAAAATTCCTATCACGGGGATGGGTATATGAGAAAGAGAGAGAAAGAGAGAGAGAGAGAGAAGGGGGAGGAGATATAAACTTAGAATCTATATATAAATTCTTTTTCATTTTCCTCCAACCACATGATGCAGAGAAAAATAAGTTTAATTACCTTGCAAATCCTATAATGCCTAGTTACCAAAATAGCCGCTAGGAGAGGGGGTGGAGGAGGAGGAAGGGGGAGAAGGAGAGGGGAAGGGGAGGAAGAAGGGAAAAGGGGAGAGGGAGGGGGAGGAAGGGGGACAGGGTAGGGGGTAATGGGGAGTGTGTGTGTTGTGTGTGTGTGTGTGGGGGGGGTGTATGTGGACAGGGGTGGTTGTGTGGATGGGTGGAGAGGGGAGAGGGGGGGTGGGAGAAGGCTTGAAAGGGGGTGTGGGAGATGTGAGGGAGACGTAAGTTGGGGAGGGAGGAGGGGAGAGGTGAAAGGATAGTGAGGAGTGTGTGTGAGTGGGGACAGTGGTGTGGATGGGTGGAGGGATGGGAAGGGGTGATGATTGGCTGTGGGAATGAGAATGTAGATTTGAGGAGTGGAGAAGTGGTGGTGAGGTGTGTGGAAGAGGTGGAGGAAGGAGAAGGGTGTGGATGTGGGGGAAGGGATGGGATAGGGAAGGGCGGGGAGGAAAGAGCAGGTAAGATATAGGTAGGGGAAGGGAGAGGGATAGATGTGTGTGTGTGTGTGTGTGTGTGTGTGTGTGTGTGTGTGTGTGTGTGTGTGTGTGTGTGTGTGTGTAGGTAGGTAGGTAGGTAGGGAAAAAGTGATGACAATAGGAGTAGGTAAGGACGTGTGGACAGCAAGGCAGAGAGAGAGAGAGAGAGAATAACTTGAGAATATGAATAAGGAGGGAGGTAGGGAAGAAGGGAAGGGGGTAAGCTAGGGATGTTGATATATATGGGGGGAAAGGGGGATAGGCAGGGGTTGGGGAGTGGATAGAGGGGGAAGGAAGGAAGGAAGGTAGGGGGTTGGTGGCAGGGATGTGTGGACAGAGAGCAGGTTATTACAGTTTGTCCTAATGAAAAATTTCCTGATGTTTATTACCTGAGGGATATTGGAGGCAGTGGAAGGAAAAATAGGAGGACGGTAGGGGAAGGAGATGAGGGAGAGAGATGGAGAGATGTTAAGGAAAAGGAAGAGAGAGGAAGACAGTAAATAGAGGGAGGAAAAGAGGAGGAAATGTAGACGTCTTTTAAGCTTCTGGAACGGATCTTGGTTTTTCTTTTCCTTTATTGTATTTTCATGAGGAGGGACAAATTTTCTTGGTTCTCAGCTTTTGTTTTTTTCTTCTGCATAAGTGTTTGTTTTTCTTTGTATTCGTTGTTTGTTTGTTTGTTTTGTTTGTTGGTGTGTTTGTTTGAAAGAGAGGGAGGAAAAACAAGGTTGACGAAGGAAAAAGGGAGATGATAGTCTGCGAGGGGGAGGAAGAGGAAGAGGAAGAAGGGAGGGAAAAATGGTAGACGGAGGAGAAGGGGTGATAATAGTCTGTGAGGATGAGGAAGAGGAAGAGGAAAAGGACAGGTAGTGGAAGAGGAAGATGGAGATGGAGTGGAAGAGGAACAAGAAGAAGGGGAAGAGGAAGAGGAAGAAGAAGAGGAAGAGGAAGAGGAAGGAGGAAAAACAAGGAGGTGTGTGTGTGGAGGAGATAAAAGCAAGATAATCGACCATTTCACATATTACCGTAAATCTCCCGTGATGGCTTTATGTGTTGTTCAGGCGATAAGGTTGGGAGGCTTTTTTTTACGCTCTTTTTTTCAATTTTTTCCTGTTTTTTTTCTTTTTGGCAGGGGTGGGGGAATAAATCTGTGTAGCCGCCAGGTCCATGTCACTTCCCTTGTGTCTTCTCTTTTTTCTTGTTTATTTTTTATTATTTTCTTCGATTTTTTCTCGGTTCATGTTCTTTCATTTGTTTCTTCTTATTTACTTTCTTCTTTCTTTTCGTGACGTCTTGGTTCTGTCTTACTCCTTTTCCTTTCTTGTTTCATCGGTTGTTTAGTCTTATTCTCTCTCTCTCTCTCTCTCTCTCTCTCTCTCTCTCTCTCCCTCTTTCAGGTCGATTTCCTTCGCTTTCCTTTACGTCTATTCACCTTTCGTTTTTTCTTTTAGTTTTTTTTTGCCTCTTCACACTTTTTGTTTTCCGTCCCCATCAGTCCATTCTCTCTCTCTCTCTCTCTCTCTCTCTCTCTCTCTCTCATTTTTGCACTTTTCTCACCCTTTCTTTATCCTCTATAATCTCTTTCTCCCCCTGTTGTTTGCTCCATGTGCCTTCCTTTGATCCTCTCTCTCTCTCTCTCTCTCTCAAAATCGTCTATTTCTTTCATTTTCTTTCCTCCATGATCTTTTTCTATTCTTTTTTTTAACTTCTTCCATTTTTATCACTGTATTCCTCTTCCCTCCTCACCTTTCCCATTTTTCATCTCTGCTGTCCCTCAACCTCTCTCTCTCTCTCTCTCTCTCTCTCTCTCTCTCTCTCTCTCTCTCCTTGCTCTTTTCTTCTATTTTACCCCACTTCCTTCCTTCGCGTCTTCAAACATTTACCGTGTCTTTTGTCGCTCTTCCTTTTGTTAGTGTTCATAGTTCTAAACTTGTTCCGCTTCTTTGAATTCCCTCGTTCATGTTTTCTTTGGATTTCTGTGTCTCCTTGCTCTCGTTCTGTTTCTCTTTCTTTCTTTCGCTTTCTCCCTTTTCATCCCTAGGTTCTTTCTCTCTGTCTGCCTTTTTTTTCTTTCATTGTGGTGTAACACTTCTCTGTGGTCTTCCTCCCCTCTCTCTTTCTTCCCCCCCCCCTCTCTCTCTCTCTCTCTCTCTCTCTCTCTCTCACTCACTTTGTTTCCTCATTAGCTCTCTTTTTCTCCTTGCCACAATCTCTCACCTCATCCTGACAAGTCCCTCAAACACCTTCTCTCTCAACATCCTCTCTCTCTCTCTCTCTCTCTCTCTCTCTCTCTCTTTCTCTCTCTCTCTCTCTCTCTCTCTCTCTCTCGCCTCATCCGCTTTAAAACTCACTTCCTCTCACCACCACCACATCACCATCTTCTCCTTCTTTTTTGCCCTCCTCTCAGATCTCTCTCCAATCTCCCCAAGTCTCTCCATTACTCTAGTTTATCTCTCTCCATTTTATTCCATCCCTGTTATCTCATTATTCCCTCTTTTATCGCCTCCACTCTTTGCTCTCTCTTTCTTTTCTCTTTTTTTCCTCTTTTTTTCTTCTCTTTCCCCCTTTGAGACACCTCTGACTCCTTCTGCAGTCGTCTTTTTTTTTAGTTGCATTTTCTTCGCCTTGCTCTTTTTCTTTGCCTTGTCTTTATTTTTAGGTGTCGTTTTCTTGTGATCTGTGTCCTTTCTGCCTCCTCCTCCTCCTCCTCCTCCTCCTCCTTCTTCTTCTCCTCCTCCTCCGCTCAGAAAGATGAACTTGAGTATTTTCACCTCCTTTTGCCTCTGTTTCTTCCAGCCTGTCTAATTATGTGTCTATATTTACTTGCCTGCCTACTTATCTATATGTTTATCTATCTGTCCTGATGATGATGATGATGATGATGATGATGATAATGATGGTTGTGATCTGTTTAGCGATGTGATGGTCTGAGTGTGGCGATGGTGATGATGATGGTGGTGATCTATTTATACATGTGATGTTGCTGAGGGTGGCGATGGTGATGGTGGTGATGATGATGATGATGATGAAGATGGTACTGCCACTTTCAATAGCCCCCCCCCAAAAAAAAAAGAAATTTTAACACTTTAAATGCTTACCTTTCATCTACATTATTTTTTATCCATTATGTCCTTGCCTGTCCTCACTTCTCACTTTTATTATTGACGATTTTCTTGCTTATCATACTCTCTCTCTCTCTCTCTCTCTCTCTCTCTCTCTCTCTCTCTCTCTCTCACACCACGTACCTTGTCACCTTTTCTACCTCAACTCAATCGACACTAATTTTCTCCTATCCGCCACCTGATCCCTCCCTCCTAGGCATTCTCTCTCTCTCTCTCTCTCTCTCTCTCTCTCTCTCTCTCTCTCCTTCACCCTTTCTTCTCACCCCATCTCATCTTCTTCAGCTCTCCTTTCCCCCCTCTCATTCCGAATCTTCTCACCTCTCCAGCGCCATTTCCTCTCCCTTGATTTTTCCCACCACCTCCCTCTTTCCCTCCTCTAAATCGCTCTCCCTCCCTTTCTTCCCACATTTCTCCCTCTCCCTCCCGCCGTGCCTTCCCCCACTTCTCAATCTCCCTTTTTCCCATCTTTTCCCCCTCTCCCTCCCGTCTTTCTCCCCACCTTTCCTCCCTCCATTCTCCCTTCCTTCCCCTCTTCCTCTCTTATCTCCATCTCTCCTTCTGCTTCCTCCTCTTTCTTCCACCTCCTCCCCACCTTTCCTTCTTCCATTCTCTCCCCCCTCCTTCACCACGTCTTCCTCCACCTCACCATCGCCTGTCTCCCCCTCCTCTTTCTGCACTTGCTTTTACCACCTTACATTCTTACGTTGTGGTGTTGATGTGGATGTGATAGGAAGCGTTATGAGGAACATACTGAGGTGGTTTGGCCATGTGGAGAGGATGGAGGGTGAAAGACTGACGAAGAGAGTGTATGTGAGTGAGGTGGAGGGGGAAAGAGGGAGGGGGAGGCCGAGGATGAGATGGAGGGATGGGGTGGAGAGGTATATGAGAGAGGGGGGTGTGAGTTGGGAGCAGGGGAGTGAAATGGCGGGGGACAGGGCGACTTGGAGGCGATTTGTTTGTGGCCACCCCAAACGGGACTGAGGCGTCTGGCAATAGATAGATAGATAGACATTCTCTCCCTCCTTCCCTTCCCCCACCGCTCCTCCGTCCCCATCACCCTTCCTCTCGAACAACACCCCACCCGTCCCCATCCACAAACCCTCCCCTCACCTCACACAACGCCCGCCCACCCTCCCCTCACCTTACACAACACCCACCCACGCTCCCCTCCCCTCACACAACACCCACCCATCCTCCCCTCCCCTCACACAACACCCACCCACCCACCCTTCACCTCACACCCCTCCCACCCCCAGCCCCACACAACACGCCTCCATCGACACCATAAACTGATTTTAACGATGCTTTTCTATAAGTTTCTAAGGTCATTCCGTGGGAGTTAGGAGCCATGCACAGCCACCCTCCGCCCTTCGTACCCTATAGCTTTTCATTTTTCATCCTCTCCCTTTTCTCTCTTCTCCCTTTTAGTCTCTACTTTTGTTAGTTTTCCATTTTTCGTCCCCTTCCGTCTTTTCTCTCCTCACTCTTTTCTTTATATTTTCTTTTTTTTTTCATTTTTCATCCTCTCCCTTTTCTCTCTTCTCGCTTTTTAATTCTATATTTTCTTTTGTTGTTTTTTTCATTTCTCGTTCCCTCCCTCTCTCTTTTCTTTCTCTGTATTTTCTTTTTTTTTCTTTTTTTCATCCTCTTCCCTTCCCTATTCTCTTTTCTCTCTTTTCTTCTCTCTATTTTCTCGTGTTCTCTTCCTGTCTTCTTTCTCTCTTTGTCTGCTCTCTTTTCTCTGCCACTCTCTTGGTATGATTTCCATTAACTCTTCATTTTTTTTTAATACCCTCTATGTCCCACTTGTCTCCGTTTTCTTTCTGTGTAAATCTTGTGTTTTGTTACTCCTCTTTTCGCTTCTCTCTCTCTCTCTCTCTCTCTCTCTCTCTCTCTCTCTCTCTCTCTCTCTCGTTGTTTCCCTGCACCCCTTCCCTCTTTAATCCTCAACAGTCTCTCTCTTTCTCTTCATTACTATTCTCTTTACTTCCCCTCTTTGTCTTCTCTGTTGACATTCATATTCCGTTTTCTTCAAGCTCACTCAGGTGTTTCATCTCTCTCTCTCTCTCTCTCTCTCTCTCCTTCCTTCCCCTATTTCTTCCGTTTCATTTTTCTACTTTCATTTTCTTCCATTTTATCAAGATCTTTACATCGCCATCCTGTGTGTGTGTGTGTGTGTGTGTGTGTGTGTGTGTGTGTGTGTGTGTGTTAAGAACTGAAGGAGTATGTGTGCATGTATTGCTAAATCCAAGCAATTGTGTGAATGTGCACAATAGCTTGAATGTGTGTGTGTGTGTGTGTGTGTGTGTGTGTGTGTGTGTGTGTGTGTGTGTGTGCAATACCAGCTATGTGAAAGTGTATAAATCCCCGCAAAGTATGTAAACACCTGATTTTCGTTTTTCTTTTCTTGCTTTTCTTTTTTCTTTATTTGCACACCTGACCTCTGAACAGCTTAAACCTTTTTTAAATCAGAGTGTTTGAGGCAAAGCAGCTTACTCCCTCCTGCCATTACCTGACCAAAATATCCCCTGCGGCACAAGAGAGAGAGAGAGAGAGAGAGAGAGAGAGAGAGAAAGTGTATAACTGAGATCTTTATATTTGACTCTATGATGTTCCTGTTTATATATTCTTTTTTTTTTTTTTAAATGATGATATTAAAAAAAAAATGTCGTCGATAATGATATAAAAAGTTGGTGTCGGAATTTTGTGAAAGTTGGTAAATGGTTGGGAAAGTTATGAAAGGCAAATGAATTGTTAAGAGTGGGTATTCTCTCTCTCTCTCTCTCTCTCTCTCTCTCTCTCTCTCTCTCTCTCTCTCTCTCTCTCGTAATAACCCCCACACCAGAGACAGACAATCCTAATGTTGGATAATCTTGGGATGACGTCACAGGAAAGAGTCAAGGTCAAGGTTATCCTGGGTGACCGAGGAGAAGAAGAAGAAGAAGAGGGAAAATAAAGAGGAGGAGGAGGAGGAGGAGTAGGAGGAAAAGAAGAAGAATGATGATGATGATGATGATGAGGAGGAGGAGGAATACACACAGGAATACACACAGGAAAGCAAACAGCAACAGACCTTATGGTCCTTTCGAGGCTGCTTGTTAGAGAAAACTATGACTACAGGATCTAACTCTACATGTTGAAGGATAAGGATAGTAAAGCAAGAAGGCAAGGGGGAGTAAAGGAAGAGGAACAGATAAAGAGGAAAAGTGTTTGACGAAGGCGATAAAAAAAAAGGAGGAGGAGAAGAAGAAGACTGAGGATACGAAGAGGAAGAAAACTGGATATGTGGTGAAGCTGAGATCTAAAAATGGAAAAGGGAAAAGAAATGATGAAGAAAAGCAAGAAGACGCGAGAAAGTAAGAAAGAGACAGAAAAGAGGGGGAATATAACAAAGAGACGGGATAGAGGAGAAGAAGAAGAACAGAGAAATAAGAAGACGAAGAAAGTCAGGAGAAAGAAAAGGAGGAGAAGAATAAGAACATATGCCGGTAGGAAAAAGTGAGGAAAAACACGACACAGTATGAACAAAAATATGTGCATGATAGTTTTAACATTTCTTTTTCTTTCTAGGATTTATCTCTAAAAAAATCCGTCTAGTTCCAGCCTAATTAAATTCCAAGATGTATTGATAATCAGAAAAAGGATTACTAAAGCTAGTGTAGTTTTCTGAGGACTGTGAATAATACTGTTACTCTCATTAAGTAAAATCCTGAGGTGTGTGCTTGAATGATATGTTGAGGTGTACTGACGGAAAAAAGAATGGTTTAAAAAGGAGACAGCGAAAGGGAAATTTAAAAGATAGCACCAAATATATTATCATCACCATCATCATCATCACTATCTGCTTCCTCCTCCTCCTCATCCGCCTCATCCTCCTCATCCGCCTCCTCCTCTTCCTTCTCCTCCTCCTCCACCTACTCATCATCATCATCATCATCATTATCATTATCGTCACCACCTTCATCACCACCACCATCATCATTTCCTCCCTCCTCTTCCTCCTCCTCCTCCTCATCATCATCATCTTCATGGTCATCATCATCATCATCATCATCAGTCCAGGGGAAATAATAGGGAATCAGTCATGTTCTCTGAGTTACTATATTAAGCCCATTACCCGCAAGAAGAGGCAGAGGAGGAGGAGGAGGAGGAAGGGATTGAAGAAGAAGACTAAGGAGAAAGAAGAGAAAAAATCATATTGGAGGAAGAGGAAAAGGAAGAGGACCAGGAGGAGGAGAAGAAGGAGGAGGAGGAACAGCAAAAATAGGAAGATGATATGTAGGGAGAAGAGGAGAAAGAGGAGGAGAACTAAGAAGAAAAGAAAGAGGGAGTAAAGGAAGAGGAACAGATAAAGAGGAAAAGTGTTTGACGAAGGCTATAAAAAAAAATAAATGAGGAGGAGAAAGAGGAGGAGGAGGAGGAGGAGTAATAGGAAGCGAATGTGCTTTTTACTACTATACTCTTTTTTATGCTTCCTTCCCTTGACAGTATTAAAGACTCTCTCTCTCTCTCTCTCTCTCTCTCTCTCTCGGTAATTTGGTCGCTTGTTTGGCAATTTAGAGCATTTTCAGGACGCTCTGTTGCCAAGGTCGTTCATCCCTTCTTATTTAGCTGGAAAGTCGCAGTAGTGGAGTTATATAATTTTTTATTGTTTTCTTGTTATTTTTGTCGCTCCTATTTTCCACGGTCTTATTAATCTCTCTCTCTCTCTCTCTCTCTCTCTCTCTCTCTCTCTCTCTCTCTCTCTCTCTCAAACATACACACAACCCCTTCCCCCACATGCATAAACCCTCCGCCACACACGTCAGTTCAAATTACACTACCGGTACAAATCACACACACACACACACACACACACACACACACACACACACACACACACACACACACACACACACACACACACAGACACATAACCCCCCTTCCCCCACATACACACAACTCACCCACACAGCATTCCCCCTCCCCCTTCACATACACACACACACACACACACACACACACACACACACACACTCCTCCCCATTCCCCCATCCCACTCACCCCTCCCCACCCCCACACAGCACAAATCCTCCGCTGTGAGGTATCCAAATGGCCGGCTTTAATATCTGAATCAGCGTACCTAATCTGCACGCCTCGTTCTCTAAGTCCAATTAATTTTCGGCAGAGCGGCGTGTGTCAGAAAATGGATTTATATAGAGAGCGGTGGGCATTAGCTCAGTTGGGGCTCGTGAAGGATTTAAAGAGGACATATTGGGTGGGGTGTCTTCTTTTTAATTGTTTTCTTCTTTCTTTATGTCTGTATGTATGGCTTTCTTTTTGTCTGTTTGTCTGTCTGTGTGTCTGTCTTTCTGTCTGTCTGGGTCTATATGGCTGTCTATCTGTCTGTCTGCCTGCCTGCCTGTCTCTGTCCATGTCTGTCTATCTTTGTCTGTCTGTCTGTCTGTCTGTCTGTCTCTCTCTCTCTCTCTCTCTCTCTCTCTCTCTCTCTCTCTCTCTCTCTCTCTCTCTCTCTCTCTCAGGCATGACGTGTGGTCGGTCGAGGCGCCCATCACCATTCATTCACTTGATGTAGTGCTGCCAACGAATTGCCTTACGCTGGATGGCAAGAAAGATGGCATCCCTTTACTCTTACTACCCAGCAAATGAACGTCTGGTGGTTTAGTGGGTTTCGGTGCTCTAATTGGCTCTAGCTCAGTAAGGTTCATTTCAGCAGGATGGTTGGATGGTGGAGATTTCTCACATAATGCCGCTCAGGGACGAGTGACCTAACCTCACCTTACCTGTTTGGACTCCGCCTATTTTCCGGCCCCTACGCTCCTGATGTCGTAATACAGAACTGGGTGGGTAGGTGAATGGATGGATGGATGGATGGATGGATAGATGGATGGGTAGAGGGAGGGATGGAGACTCAGAAAGAGGTGGTGAGGGATAAGGTGAGGGGAGTATGTGAAGGGTCGTTGATGAGTAGGAACAGAAATGCCTGGAGGTCCCTTTGTTGAGGCTTACTAGCTAGATAGGTAGGTAAATTAGCAGGTAGGTAGGTAGGTAGGTAGACAGATAATTAGGTAGGTAGACAGTGAGGTAGTGCATGAGGCAGAGCTGCTTGGATTGGCTGTATTGAGTGATAAAAATGAAGCGAACGACATGAAGGAGGGCGACGTAGAGGGGCAGGACGAAGTGAAGAGAAATACGGTACCGAGACACGATCAGTAAAATGTTCCAGTGGTATTAAATTGTTGGGTTCTGGTTTTCATTGGTATAGAGAGAGTTCAGCATGTGGGCAGCATTGTTCCCTCTCTCTCTGCGTCCCTTCCCTACCCTTCCTTATCTTTCCCTCTCCCTCGTCCTCTCTCCCTCTCGATCCTTTCACTTCACCCTTCTCTCTCTCTCTCTCTCTCACACACACACACACACACACACACACACACACACACACACACACACACGGGTGGGCGTGCATGGTGGTTTGAGAGCCCCGGGCGGAGTGACTACCTGGGAGTGTTACGGACCCTTGGAGATAACTATACGTGTTTTACTTTAACTTGGCCTAAAATTGCCATCCCTCCATCTTAAATGCTGACTTGTAAGAGATAAACGGTAGAATATGATGCTAGTCACGAAGAAGTGGTGTGGGAAGGATGTAGGGGATTGGTATTATTCTGCCACTGCCACCTCTCCATCTTAAATACTGACTTGTAAGAGATGAACGCTAGAATATGATGTTAGTCACGAAGAAGTGCTTATGGGGAAGATGTAAGGAAGCAGTACTATCTTATTTCTGCACTGAGCTACCTGAAATAAGCCGCAGAAGGACGTAAATCCGTGCCAAGTTAAGATGAAAGGAGTACAAGTAATCTTCGATCATGCACTGCCACGTAAAGAAGTAGCCTGGCCATCTGCTCTTAAAAATTCTGTAGTGGAAGAAATATAGCCACGTAGCGAGTTTGTGTTTGTTGCGTAAAATATGACAGCTTTTGACTTAACCTACACTACGTCAGCCTAGCCCAGGGACCTTACACCTCCAGGGGGTTAGATGGAATTGTCTGTTGTCGATTTTTTTATGTCCTTCTCTTTCATCTACATTCCCATTTGCTGAATAAAATTGTTTCATGACAAATGTTATAAAATACACTATGATGTTTGCCTGAAGGTGTGTGTGTGTGTGTGTGTGTGTGTGTGTGTGTGTGTGTGTGTGTGTGTGTGTGTGTGTGTGTGTGTGTGTGTGTGTGTGTGTGTGAGTGAGTGCTTAGATATGTGCGTGCTTAAATATGTGTGCTTAAATATGTGAATGTATATGTACGTATTAAGCTACTTTATGTATCACGCTCAGATGAACGCACACATATGTACAGTATGATGTATCCGCTAAACTTAATGCAGCGAAAAACACGAACATAACACATAAATATAAACACAAATAAAACATGAATGTAAATGAGATCCGTCCAAAGGCATAACGGATGAATAATTGTTTTTTTTTTAATTCGGCCTGATTCATGGTTTGTTTCGGAGGCCTAGAGAGTTTAATCACTTTATCTATATCTGGTAGAGAGAGAGAGAGAGAGAGAGAGAGAGAGAGAGAGAGAGGAATACAAACAAAAGACGTACAAAGGAAAAAATATATAACTGACGCTTCTCTTTAGTCGTTTGTTATGGATTAAGTTACGAGGAGAGAGAAAAAAAGAAAAAAAGGAAGTTGAAAATACTCTCTAACAGAAAAAATATATGAACAAAATATGAGAATTATTGTTAGTGCAGACGGTGAAGAGGAAGGGAAGGACGGAAAAGGGGGTGAGGGAAGGAAGAGGAGAGAATGGGAGAGGGAAGAAGAGGGGGGGAGGGAAGAAAATGGAACTGAGAATGTAGGAGTCATGTGTGAGAATATGAGAAAAATAATAATTACATAAGGAGTGAAAAGATGAAGGGAAGAAGGGGATGTGGAAAGGACGGAGGGGGTGAAAGGAGAGAGGGGGGGAAGGGGGAGCAAGGAAGGGTGAAGTAGAGGGAGAGGGTGTGGGAGAAGAATAGGATTAAGGGAAAAGGAAGGGTGGTGGAGAGGAAAGGGAGAAAGGGAAGAGAAGAAAGAGAGGAAGAGAGAATAAACGAGGAAGAAGAGAGAGGAAGAAAATGAGAGGGGAGAGTAAAAAAATAAAACTTAACCTGGGAAGAAGCATGGGGAGGGGAAAGGAGGCTGGGAGAGGAGAGGAGGAAGGGGAAGGGAAGGGGGAGAGGAAGGAGAGAGGGGGAAGGAGTAGGAAGAGTAGAACGTAGAATAGGAGAGGGGAGAGGAGAGGGGGGACGAGAGGGGAGAAGAATCTAGTAGGCAGAGAACGTAGGAGTGAGGGGAGAGGGAGAGGGAAAGGAGTGAGATTCGTTTTTTGAAGGCTACTGCAAGCAAGCACGCAAGGCACAGGTCGGCAACTGTCCCCACGCACGCAACGCACCGCACGCAACTCTGTGGGTGCGTGCCACTGTCGGGGGGCGTTGGGGGGCAAATAAAGGAGGAGGAGACGGAGGGACCGACGCTTGGGGAATATAAGAACAAATAAAGAAGCGGCAGAAGGGTGGGAGGAAATTAATAAGGGCAAGAGGATGAGAAAAGAGCAACGTTAAGATTTGGGTGTGGGGGGGAGGGGGATCCAGTTTGTGTGTGTGTGTGTGTGTGTGTGTGTGTGTGTGTGTGTGTGTGTGTGTGTGTGTTCGTAGTAACTCGTTCTACGGTGTGACACAAGGAAATATCAACCTCATTCACACATAGTCTTCCAGCTGTCGTAAATAATATTCAACCTAAGCATACCTAGGGCTTGGTTGTAGAGGGGTGCGGCAGGAGAAATGCAAGGACAAAACAGGGCAGAAACATCGCAAGTGAAAAAAAGAGGAAAGGGAAGAAGAAACAGTAGGGGAAAGAGAAGTGGAATTAAGAAGACGAAGGAAAGGATTACAGAAGAAGAAAAAGAAGAACAGAAAGCAGTGCAAGATAAGAGAAGAGAGGAAAGAAGAAATCACATAGGAAACTACCAAATAAATATGTTTTAAAAATGGAAGGAAGGTATGCAATAAAAAAGTAAGATAGAGAAAGGGGTAAGGAATGCACAGGAAAAAAATGCAAAAAAAAAATCCATTGAACACAAGGTAAGAAATGGAAACAATTGAAAAAATAATATACAGGTAGAAAAAAAAAGGAAACATTGTGAAAAATATAAAAGTGGGCAAGAAAAAAAAACAGAGAATTTAATACGAGAGAGAAAGAGAACATTAATGGAAGGGAAAGAGTAAGTAAAAAACGGCGTATGAAATAAAACAATAAAAGGAGAAAAAAAAAAGGAGAAGAAACGATGGAAGAACGCAAGGAATGAAATGGCGAAAAACTGAGCGAGAAAAATGTCAAAAAACAGGCAGGAAGAAAACAGAGGCAAAAATATGGAATAAAAAGAAAGAGGGCGAAGAAAATGGAAAAAAAAAATGGGAAGAAATAAGAGAAGGGAGAAAAAGAAAATAAGAAAAGGATAAGAGAAGGGAGGTGGGGTAAGGGGAGTAAATTGAGAGAGAGAGAGAGAGAGAGAGAGAGAGAGAGAGAGAGAGAGAGAGAGACCGTGGAAATATAGGAAAATGGACCGCCGTGTTGCACCTGGACACACAGAGGACCATAACGCGACCCTTGTTTCGCCTCTGTACCTGACGGATTTAAGGTGTGTCCTCTCGCTGCCTATTAATCACTGAAAAGGACCGCTACTCTCTCTCTCTCTCTCTCTCTCTCTCTCTCTCTCTCTCTTCATGTGTCTGTATATTTCCCCTTCTTCCATCACTTTTTTTTTTTTTTTAATTTGTCCATCGTGCTTCGTTCAGCATTTCACCTCTCTCTCTCTCTCTCTCTCTCTCTCTCTCTCTCAACTGAACCGAAGTGAACAAAACTGAAGCATGCTTAATCAAATCACCATCAACCCCTTCAGCACGATGTCGCCATTTTTTTTTATTTCATTCTCTCTCTTTCCTGCCAGACGATTTTATTCAACTAAGGGAAAGACTTCTCCTGAAACAAAAACAAAGGTTAATTGAGTTTGGATGTAATTTCTTCACTATCAGAGAGAGAGAGAGAGAGAGAGAGAGAGAGAGAAAGGGAGATTTAGGCGTGTAGTCTCATTCGCTATTAATCACCTGAAAGTCGCAGTGTTCTCTCTCTCTCTCTCTCTCTCTCTCTCTCGGCTTCTTCTTCTTCTTCTTTTGGCCTACAGTCTTATCTCTTCTTCCATTCTCTCTCTCTCTCTCTCTCTCTCTGAACCCGCTCCCACGACTGCGCAACACTCACCACGGAATTTAGTATGTGCGCACTTTTTCATGCCGGGTGATATAGTGCTGGGGCCGAGAAAGCATATATTACAGACTTATATATTCTTACAACTGTTCGCAAAATATAATGTTCTTTGCGACCTTACGTGAGCGAGAATTTTTTGATTTCGGAATGTGATGTGTCAATTTTGGTCGCTGACATTTCAATATTTTAAAGTTGAGACAAAAAAATATATATGTAAAAATATTGTTGGAACGTCATATGAGAGGAATTTTATGCTTTTCAGTGTCGAATCGAGGAGAAAAGAATTATTTTTGATTTCTCGTTTTGTTCATGTCTTTTTTGTTTTTTGTTTTTGCTTGAACGATCTCTAAAAAATTGTCTCCGATGATATCCTAGAGTATTTCTTTCTTTCTTTTTTTTTAGGGATCAGTTGTGTGGGGGAATAGAAGAGATTATTTTAGTTTTCCTTTTTTTAAATTATATTCCCACTGCTAAAAATAAATAATTGCTTGTATTGTCGCTTTACTGAAATGTTTATGACGCGATAGAGTAATATGAATTTCGGTTTCTAGATATTAAAAATGGTTTCACAATTTTATCATTCTGTTTTTTTCTCTCTCTCTTACTAAAGGGTAACAAAAATAGCAACCTAACAATGACGGAAATTACCTGAGCTAAATATTTGCTATAAATGAACTGTTAGAAGGTAAAACACACACACACACACACACACACACACACACACACACACACACACACACACACACACACACACATGAGCTGAAAGAATTCCGTTTCATTTCAGCATAGTCCAAAGTTTTAATATTCTTCACACACACACACACACACACACTCACACGCACAGTCTCTCTCTCTCTCTCTCTCTCTCTCTCTCTCTCTCTCTCTCTCTCTCACACACACACACACACACACGAACTTAGCCACTGATCCTCGACACACAAGTCAAGGTATCCATCCATATCAGCATTACCTTTTCGTCTCTCTCATTATTCCCTGGAGGAGTCTAGCATTTCCTTACCTGGCTCGTAACGCAGGTGAGGAGTTATTACCGGAGCGAGGCGGCCGGAAGAACACGAAGGCAAGGGAAGAAGGCAAAATATTCTCTAAATTCCGGAGAACGTGGGTCATGCCAGTGTGCGGTTCATTATTAGGGACGTTCTTGTTTGTCGGCTGCATATTTTCCAGGATATTTTGTGATATATTCTTTGCCTATTAACCTACTCTAACCCTAACCTAATCCTCATATACCAACAGGCTAAACTAATCTAACTCCGACACACAGACAGACTAACATAACCATATCTAACATAACCTAGATCTTCCCTTAAAGCCTATGAGAGTGAAAAAATAGACTGCAGTTTGCAAATTTGCCTTCATGCTAGAATTTGGGTGAAACTGAAGATCTACGGGTGAATATAGACGTTGATTCTTAGCTAGTGAAGGTTTAGAAAAAACGTTTTATTCAATTTTCATGATAAATAGCCCCCCCCCCAAGGTAATTATTTTCAGGGGTGATATTCTTTGCCCTCTCTCTCTCTCTCTCTCTCTCTCTCTCTCTCTCTCTCTCTCTCTCTCTCTCTCTCTCTCTCTCTCTCTCTCTCTCTCTCATTTACCTTAACATGCACTCCATTTGGATTAAGAACTGTTTCGTAACTTTGTCACTGAGGATAAAAGAGTTCAGACAACATTTTTCGTATCTTAGGCACAAGAGAGGGTATGGCTACTGTCACAGACGCCGCCGCTGCTCTGCTGTGCCGTGGCGTTGTCAAGATGGTTCTTTTCCCCAGACGGCCACTCCCTTGTTACCGTGTGTCTTGCCCTGCCTTCCCCCGCACCACAAACATAGCTCTTTTGTCTCCCTGGGGCTCGCATCTCACCTGCCCTCCGCCCCCCCCTCCTGCCACACCGACACACACACACACACACACACACACAAGCCTTCTCCTGTGAAGTTCAGCGGGGCAGTAAGAAGGCAGTTGCTGTGTTTGGCTCTCGAGAGGGAAAAGTTAAAACTTGTAACCAGGGAGGGTCCGCTCTCGGTTTTACTGCGTATTCCAGTATATACTCGTCTATATATCTGTATCTATCTATTTATCTATCCACCTATCCATATCGATCTATCTATCTACCTATCTATATCTATATCTATATCTCTATCTGTCAGTCTATCTATCTATCTGTCTATCTCTCTCTCTCTCTCTCTCTCTCTCTCTCTCTCTCTCTCTATATATATATATATATATATATATATTCTGGCGCACCTTAGAGATATTATACCACCTAACTGGACATACTTTACAGACTACATCCCTGTTAATAATCACAATAGCCATGCTGGTTAGTGTGGTGGAAGACGGCAATGAGGCATATTTAACTTTACCTCCGTATTCACCAGGCAAGAAGACATTGCCAGTGTATATGTGTGAGGCAGAGGCACATATACTCGCTTCTTATTTCTCTCATACACCGTCGGAGGATAAGGGGGCTAGGTAAGGGGAGAAGGAGGAGGAAGGGGAGGGGGGAAAAGAGGGAGACTACTAGGGGGGACTATTGTAAAACACCAAAAGACACAGACCATTTACCTCCTCCCAAGCTCACTGTAGCCTGGGTAATTAATGCCTACCAGCTTCCTTCCACCTTCACTCACGTCCTTACACCAATCTAGTCCCGGGATTTACGGTAACTACTTCTGCTTCTGCCCCCCCTCAAAATTTGCATTCCATTTCTGTCATAGCCGGCGCGTCTATCTCCCCGGCTTGCGTCTCCTCTTTGCATATTCAGCAGGTAAACTTTTGCTCCCCGTCACTGTACACTGAGACTTTGACTTGCATGTACAGCTTTTGCCTGGGATGGATTTGTGAGCTTCGTGGGATGGTGGGTTGATGGAAGGAACGTTCAGAGGAAGATGTACGTCTGTAGTAATATTTCACCTCTTCTGCTTCTCGTTTCCTTCTGTTGGCTGATGATCTTCACCTTCGGAGTAGGAAAAGGGAGTAGCAAAGATAGTCCTAATATTTCACCACTCCTGCTTCTCACTTTTCTTTGATGACTGATGTTCCTAAGCTTGAGAGTACCAGAGCCTGTCCTCACATCTCATCATCTGCGTTTCACTTTCCTTTGCTGGCCATTGTCCTTAAGCTGAGAGGGTTTGATACGTTTCTTCCCACAGATACGCTCTTTGATAAAATGCGTCAAGAAAAAGCGATGAACATGACCTAAGGGTGAAGTCGGCACAGTGGAATAGTAGTGGATGAGTAATATGAATAGTAGTAGGAGAGTACTGGGAATATCTTGATCTCACCGTACCTTACACTTTTGAAATGGATGAGCAATACCCGCTGATGGACATTTGTGTTTATTTAGAAGATACGATACTCAGGTCGATGATGTTGCACTCATCATAAAAACACAATATTCATGTGTCGGTATGACTTGCAGCAGAAGAATCATTGAGCGAAGTTGATGAAGTGAAATAGTAGTAGAATAGTAGCGTGCCTGTAGAGTGAACACTTGTGGAATATTGATGGAAAAGTAGTGTGAATGCAGTGAAATAGCACCAGGAAGGCGCAGTGAAATAGTAAGCGATTTTTTGTCCCTTAGAAAACATCCGTACGTAAGGGCATCCTCTCTCTCTCTCTCTCTCTCTCTCTCTCTCTCTCTCTACTTCCTCCATCACCGTGCCCGGCCCTTCCCATCACCGTGCCTGCCCTTCTCTCTTTTGCATACGTAGCACCTCAGCACGCAGCATATTTTTTTAATCCCCGCCTCAGCCCTCCGCCAGTTCGTAAAGTTCGTATTATTGTTTGGTGTGTGGAGGGAGGGTGATGGTGAGAGGCTGGTGTGCGAGGGAGACCTGGATGGACCTCCTATGTTACCTGGTCTCTCTTTATCTAGGCCCTTTTTTGGATTTTCTTATTTTTTTTTTTTTCCGCGAACGCACCCGCACTCACTCGTAAATGCATACATATACTTGCACACACACACACACACACTCACACGATCATCTCTCTCTCTCTCTCTCTCTCTCTCTCTTTCTCTCTCTCTCTCTTTCTCCTTGATTTAGTAGCTATCATATATTCCACTCTCTCCTCTCTAACCCTACACGCCCCTACTCTCCGCTTGATCACATATGCACAGTTTTATGTGTTCGTCTCTCTCTCTCTCTCTCTCTCTCTCTCTCTCCCTTCCTGCATAGAGACAGAGATGAGGGTGGATGGATGCATTCACCCAGCTCATTCTTTCTGTCTGTCTGTCTGTCTGTCTGTCTGTCTGTCTGTCTGTCTCTGTCTCTCTGTCTCTCTCTGTCTGTCTGTCTGTCTCTCTCAGATTTACATCATCATTTGGGTAGAAATCCAAACACACTGCACGTTTTCTCTTCAGTCAAAAAGCGAATCTCTCTCTCTCTCTCTCTCTCTCTCTCTCTCACAGGTACACAACATTTTTCGAGGGTCACTTTCCCATTCTGTATATTCTCGGTTTTGGAAGACTGAAAAGGTGGATGGCAACCTTTCTCTCTCTCTCTCTCTCTCTCTCTCTCTAATGTTCAAGTAATATCACACTAAGAAATGAATAAGACAAATTAGAATGAAAAAAAGGTAAAAATTCAAAGGTAAGAGTAGTTGAGATATAACTAAGAACATGTTTGGATTACTTTAGTCAGGTAGGGTAGATAAAGATAGAAATTCAGGTAGATGCGGATTATGGATGGCTTGTATTCTCACCGATTAAGGACGCCCCCTAACACCTCTTCCTTAGCGATTTATTTTTGTATATTGGTGGTTGATTTTCTTTTACTGATTATTTATGTAAAGTAAGGCGATATTAGAAGAATTTACATAACAGAGAGGAGGATCGTAAGGTGTAATAAGCAACATAAATCGCTTAGGGAAAGGTGTTTGGGAGAATACGGGCCATAGAGGAATTGCAGCGTGAGTGAACAGGCACATACTCACTCTTGCAAATGAAACCTTCTTGCATACTTGAATTGGCGAGCACAGGCCAGAGGAAAGAGAAAGTGTGCGAGGGAAACTCACTCACTCACTCACTCTCTCTCTCTCTCTCTCTCTCTCTCTCTCTCTCTCTCTCTCTCTCTCACACACACACACACACACACACACACACACACACAAATCACATCAAGGCAGGACGAAGCTTCAGGCAGCCTTAACGCAATTACTGCCTGTGTATCTTTTTCCCCTCTTTGATCCCGATGAGGGCAAGAGGGGAAATCAGCTGTCAAAAGGTCCGCCTAAGGGGAAGAGCCAGAACCCATTTTCCGCTGCCCTGGCGACTCCCCTCAGAGGTCCCTGTTGATCTGTCGGACTTCGGGTTGAGTATCGTCCCCTTCCTGGTTTGTGAGAAAGGGGAGACCTCTCTGCGATTCGGACCAACATTTGAAAGGTTCGGGTTGAGGATTGTCCCACGCTTGATCTGAGAGAAGGGGAAGGGATCGTTGAGCTTCGGACTTCGATATGAAAGGTTCGGGTTGAGTATCGTCCTCCGTCTGATTTTAGAGATGAGGACGGCTCTCTGCGACTCGGACTGACATTTTCAAGTCGGACTGACATTTTCGAGTCTGAACTGTGTAGTGTCCCTCACCTGGCTCGAGAAGAGGTAAAGGGTCCACTGCAAACTAAGCCATTACCTGTCAGATTCGAGTTGAGTACTGTCCCCCCACATCGTTTGAGAAGCGGGACGGAACCTGCGCTGTTCAAGCTAATATCCGTTAAATTCAAGTTGCATATCCCAGGCTTTCCCAAGAAGGACATCGACTTCGCAACTACATCTGTCAGGTACGAGTCGAGTATCGTCCCCCGCCAGTCATGAAAAAAGGGGACAAACTTTCTGCATCTCGAACCAGCATCTGTCGAGTCCGGGTCGTGTATCGTCTCCCGCTCGAGTGGAGAGAAGGGGACAGACTTTTCTACAACTCGGATTCCATGGGGGGACAGAAACCTTTTTGGTACTCGGGAAAATGGAACCCGGGATGGTTGGCTGGACGTTTTGGTGTGTGAGAGTTTGTGTTTGGGGGATTTTTGTTTTTAGATACTCCTAGCATTTACTGTTTTCTGTTTTTCCGAGGATTTCTTGTATATGTCTATATCTCTTTATATCAGTCTTTGGTGGCCAAGTGGTTAGAGAAAATTCTGTCTGTTTGAAAGGCCGTGAGTTCGAGCCCAGGCCTGGGAAGGGGAACAGTTTGATTATAAAAATTTCCTCGAGACCCACAGATATGTGATTAAAGCTCCCCCGCCCATACCCATCACACTTGAATGGGACAGCTCTAGCGTGTATTCAATATGGACGGTGGGTGATAGCGCCGAAGTTGTGATATGTGAAGGCGTGTAGCACGTAAGAGGACTACTGGACCTCAGGGAACGGTAACACAGTACTGAAATGGTGAAGTACATTTTCCATTAACATTTCTTTTCAACTGATTTTTTTCCATTTCAGTGTGTGTGTGTGTGTGTGTGTGTGTGTGTGTGTGTGTGTGTGTATTCCCTCCCCCTCCCCCCTTTTTGGAGACCTGCTTTCCGCTGCGATTAACACCAGAGCTAAAAGGAGGCATCGGAAAAATCTGTGTGTGTGTGTGTGTGTGTGTGTGTGTGTGTGTGTGTGTGTGTGTGTGTGTGTGTGTGTGTGTGTGTGTGTGTGTGTGTGTGTGTGTGTGTGTGTGTGTGTGTGTGTGTGTGTGTGTGTGTGTGTGTGTGTGTGTGTGTGTGTAGCAGGTGTCTGGTGAAGTGTGTATTTGTTCTTTGCCTGTTCATTGGTCTGCTTTGCGTCTGTGTACACGTTTTGTGATACAAGACTGTGTGTAGTAAGCATTTGATTTTGTGTCTGTCTGCCCTGTATGTGTTCCGTGTGCGTGTGAGTGCGTATCCTATGTACGTGTGTGTGGGATGCGTCTTCGGCTCTGTGTACGCATGTATGTTGTTCCGGGCGCGTGTGAGTATTTGTGTATGTGCATATGTGTGTATGTTTGGTACGTGCTCGGTTCAATTTTAGAAATGGGTGTGCAGATGTGGCTCTCATCACCTAATGCAGCCCTATTGACGCGGGTGGGGGGGATTAGAGGGGGCAGGGGGAGGGGGAGGTGGTGACAGAGGGCAACGGGAGGGATTAAGTGGGAGGGGAGAGATTGAAGGTGAGGGCAGACGAGATGACAAGGTGTGGAGGGGAGTGGAGGGAGATAGGAGGAGGTGAGGAAGGGGAGGAGAGAGGGGAAACTAAAGAGAAAGGGAGGGGTGACAGGCAGAAGGAGAAGGGGCTAAGTGGAGAGGAAGGGAGAGGGAGGGGAGAAGATGTGTCGGGGAGGAAAGTGATGCTGATTAGAAACGGAATCGGGGGCAGAGGGTCAAGTGGAATGGGGAGGGGAAAAGGAGGAGGGGAAGAGGTGCCGGATGGGGCCTGTGACATGGATAGGAGGGGTAGAGGGGGGTTATATGGACGAAGGAGGGGAAGAGAAGGATAGTGAAGAGGACGAGGTGAGGACTGATGTGTGAAAGAAAGGTAGGTAGGTAGAAGGGAAGGGTAGATAGGAGAAGAAAAGACAGAGACGAGGCTAGAGGGATGTGATTTGGGAATGGGATATGTTTGTACTGTCCGTCTGTTCTCACCTGACGAAGCTGGACAACTCTTTTAACATCAGTGCAAAGTCCTAGTAGCATAAAATTCAGTGCGTCGTAGTTATGAGGCATGAATGAGTCTCTTTGGTTACTACTTAAATCAGCCCTTCAATCTGACTACACCTAGCCTTCAATTGAGCTGAAAGGGGTTTGGGATTTTCGTCAGGTAATAACAGACGCGCTATAGTGAAGCCTGCCATCACTCACCATCGTCTGTATCAGTAATAGTGCACAATATTATACCTGTTGAATAAAGCAGAATTACGCTGCAGTCCAAATGACTCTCTCTCGCAATGCTCTGACACTTCTAAATATTAATCAGACACAAATGGAAGATTGCTGTTTCCCAGATATTCTCGGATCAATAAGCACATTAGAGGAAATAACGACGTGAGATGCTGCTACACACGAATACACATTATAATATTTAACTGCTGTACAGACTTGTTTATGCCGAAAATTTATTACTGTGATTTATGAATGTTTTTTTTTTAATTGTCAGTAAATGTGATACGTATCCCTGCCACCAGTGAGTGAGTGAGAGAGGGATTACATTTAGATCCTTCCTCCTTCCCTCCCTCCCTCCCTCCCTCTATCTCCCTCCTTCCCATCAATTACTTTCCTCTCTTCCTCCCTCCCTCCTTCCCATCAATTACTTTCCTCTCTTCCTCCCTCCCTCCATCCATCACTTACCTTCCTCCATTTCTCCCCCCACAGCTCATCTCTCTATCTCCATCGGCTCCGTCCCTTCACCCTGCCTCCAACATTCCTTTCCCTTCCTCCCTCCCTCTCTCTCCACCAGACACCTAGCTTTTTCCCTCCATCACAGCTCTCTCCCTCCCTCCATCACACAGATCCGTCCCTCTTTTTTTTTTTTCCCACTAGTACACCCCTCCTTTCCTCCACTTCTACTCCACTCCCTTTCTCTCCTCCCTCTCTCCACCACTTTCCTCCCTCCCTGCCTCCACCATAACACCTGTCTCTTCCTCCTCACCTTGTCCTACAGGTACTAACCAATTTTTTCTCAGCAAAAATATTATTAACTTATTTCTAGACTTCTGCATCTCTCCCCTTTCATCCTTTTATCTTTATGTCTTTGATCGATTGAGAAAGATAGATAGATAGTTAGTTAGATAGATAGATAGATAGAGAGAGAGAGAGAGCAATATGGCGCCCCGGAGAGCCTCCTGTAAGCTCAAATAAGGGGCCAATACTCTCTAATGGGTGGGAGGATGAGGGAGAGGGAAGGAGGAAGGGAGGGGAGGGGAGGGGAGGTTGTTATATCACCCTTGTATCCCTGCCCCTCCCCTCCCTTCCCTTCCCCCCCTCTCCTCACCTCCTAATATTCTCTCATAATTCTTCCCCCCCTCTCTACCCTCCTTATTTAGTCCTCTCCCCATATCCACTCCCCCATCCCTTCCTCCCTCTCCCCTCTTCCTCCCTCTCCTCTCTTCCTCCCTCTCCCTTCTTCCTCCCCTCATTCCATTTGTGCACTCTCCCCTCTCTCCTTCCCTCCATCACTTTTCCTTCCACCTCTCCTTCATTTATCTTTCTCATCCTACCTCATCTCTCCATCTCTCACTTCCTTCCTCATCTATCCTTTTGTCTCTTCCTTCATCTCTCCTTCCCTTTCCTCCTCCCTCATCTTCCACGCCCTCCCTCATTTATCCTCCCTCTTTTCTTCGTCTCCCTTTCTCTTTCCTTCCCTCCCATTTCTCGTCGTTTTATATACACACATTCCTCTTTCCTACATCTCCCTTTTTCTCCTCTCTTCTTCCTTCGTCCTCTTTATTTTCCTCTTCTTTTTTTTTTTACCTTTCTATCTTTTGCTATTCTGGGTTGAAAATTTCGCCAAAACAAAAACTAAAAAAAGAAAAAAGAAAACTACCGAATTGTCATAGCTATACCCCCGTTAATACTATCATACCAGTCCTGAACGAGGCAGCCCCAGCATGTATCCAGTATGGACGGTGGGTCTTGGGGAGCAAGTGGTGATATGTGAAGGTCTTTATCACCGTCGTGTTATGCGTGGGACTGATGGGCCTCTGGGAACGAACGGACTAGTCTATGCCTCGTATAAAGTCTGTTTTCTCGTCTTCGTGCTCTATCTCAGTTCCTCTTCTTTCTCTCTCTTCTTGCTCTCTTCTTCTTCTTTTCCCTACTTCCTCTGTCTTAAACTTCCTCTTTTCTTCTGCCTCTCTTTTCTTCAGCTTGTTTCTTCTTCCTCTCTCTCTCTCTCTCTCTCTCTCTCTCTCTCTCTCTCTCTCTCTCCCCTTGCACCTCTCTTCCTCTGTCATTCTCCTTGCATTTTTTCTCAATTTCGTCGCCATTTCTTTTCTGTCTATCATCTCCCCTCATCTCCCCCTCACCCCTTCCCTCATTGTCTTCCCCTCACCTCCCTCATTATCTCTCTTTTTTTCATTTCTCACTGTCTTCACTTTTCTCATCCTTCCTCTCACTTTCTTTTCCATTTCTCTGCTTTCCTTCTTACATTTCTCTCTCCAACCCCTTATTTTCCTCCCCTCATCATCTCCCCTCTTTCTATTTTCCCCATCCTTTCTTCACTTCCCAGACTCATTTTCCTCCTCCTTTCCCTCCTTTCTTCACCTCCCAGACTCATTTTCCTCCTCATTTTCCCTCCTTTCTTCACCTCCCATACTCATGTTCATCACCATTATCCCTCCCATCTTCACCTCCCATATTCATTTTCCTCCTCATTTTCCCTCCCATCTTCACCTCCCATATTCATTTTCCTCCTCATTTTCCCTCCCATCTTCACTTCCCAGACTCATTTTCCTCCTCATTTTCCCTCCTTTCTTCACCTTCCAGGCTTATTTTCCTCCTCCTTGTCTGTCCTCCTCACCCATCTCTCCTCAGTATCAATCATGCATCACCTCTCTTCCCTACCTATCTCCCTCTAGACCCCTCCCCATCTTTTTTCTTTCTCCCCACTCCCTCTCCCTCCCTCTTATTCCTGATTCATTTTCGCAGCTTTCCAGCTCTCTCTCTCTCTCTCTCTCTCTCTCTCTCAGCCATCTTCTCCTCCTCCTTCCCCTTCCAAATTATCGTCCATTCGTCCCTATCTTCCCCTTCATTAACCTCCCTACCTCAGTCACCTGTGTCTCTCTTCCTCTCTCTCTCTCTCTCTCTCTCTGAATATCTCCCTCACTCCATCCTCCCCTTCCCCTCCTTCTCCCTTAGTCGTCCCTTCCTTTCCTTCAGTATCTAAGCCTCCTTCATTATCCTTCTTCCATCCTTCCCTCCTTCCTTCCTTCTTTCTCTCATCCTCTCTCCCCCAGCTCATCCCTCAGCATCTTGGCTCTTTAATTATCTTTCTTATCTCCTCATATCACCTCTTCCTTCCTCCTTTTCTTCTCTCCTCCACCTCCTCCAGTCTTCCTTTTCCTCTCTACCCAAATGTCTTGTCTTTTTTGCCATGCTTCTTCCTTCCTTCCTTCTTTCTTGCTTCCTTTAATCTTATTCCTTCTCCTTCTTCTTCCTACCACCTCCTCCTTCTTAGCTTACCCCCCCCCTTACTTCGCCTCTTCCGTCTTCCAAAGTCTCCCCTCCATCTCCTTCAATTGTCATCCATCCTTTCTTTACTCTCTCTCTCTCTCTCAGCATCTTCGTCTTTGCATTGTTTTTCTTCCCTCCTTTTTCTGTCTTCTAATTTGCATATTCTCTTCCATTCCCTCCCCTCACCTTTTCCTTCCTTCCTCCATCTCTCTGTTCTCTTCTTCTTCTCTTCCTATCCCCCTTCCTTTTACTCTTCTCCAAATTTTTAACTTCTCTTATTATCATACTATCTTATTATATCATCTCTCTCCCTCCTTATCATAGCCATCTCACTGTCGCCCATTCCTCCTCCTCCTCTCACTTTATCCTCCTCAGCCTCCTCTCCTCATTAACTCTTCCCTTCTCCCATTTTTCCTCTTCCTCTTTTATTGAACTTCCTCTTCATTATCCTCCATTCTTTTCCTCACTCTTTGTCAGTTTCTTCTTCTTTCCCTTTTTCTTACCCTTTTCTCAGCCCTGCCATTGTCTCTCTTCCCTCCCCTTTCTACCTCCTCAGCATTTTTTCCTCCATCCCTCCTTCCCTCCCCCTCCCACGCCGCCTCTCACGTCAGAGGCAGGCCCATGGGACATCACCTGCTCCCCTTCATTTACCCCTTACGTGTTTATGCTGAAGGGCGCATCCAGGGTCCCCCCCCCTCCCTTCTTACCCAGACAAGCCCAGCCCAGCCAGCCCCTCAACCCAGCCCTACCCAGCCCACACCATCACACCGAACCAGACCTTAACCCAAATTAACCCAACTCAAACTAACCTAACCCAACCCAATCCACCCATGGCACACGACACCTTATACCCAACCCGTCCCACATCATGGCACACCCAGCTCAACCCGACCCAACCCCCACACCATCACACCACACTACATTTAACTTGTCCCAGTCTAAGCCTGCCTAAACCAACAAACACCAACGTCTCCCCTTCACCCAACGAAACCAATCCCACCCCAGCACACACCATTGCCTCTTCACCCAACCCAGCCTAACCCAAACCCCACCACATCTTACCTAACCCAAGTCAATCTAACCCAGCGCACCCCACCGCCCCTTCCTCATCCAACCCAACCCAACCCAACACACCATCACTCCACTCACTCGCCTTACCCAAGCCACGTCCCGATATACCTCTCAGGGGGGTAAGTAAATATTCCTTTTATAGCGTATTCTCCAGTATTCTTCCGTATCCAGTACCTCCTCCAGTATCCAGTGTCCTACCCAGTTCCCGGTGTCCTATTAGGTGTACAGTACCCCAGTTTCCGCAGGTATGAAGGAAAATGATTGCGCTTTATTGCCTACCTTTGCGGTGCTGCAGAGGGACGCCTTCATGTGGTGGCACTTATCTAACCAGGCGGCTCACTTGCCTGGTTGTACAAACGTCCCTCAACTTCTTCCCCATCCCCAGAAAGGAGAATGCCTACCACAGAAGGAGGACAACTTAAGTCTGCAGTCCACTGGGTTCACGTTTCAGATGAATCTTTGGCCACAACAACAACAATACCCAACTCATTTTCCTTCAGATAATTACCATTTTTTCTGTCATCTGAAGTCAAATAATATCTTTTTTGCTTTTTCTATTTATTTTTACAAACAGGATATTGACCAGCAATATCCAAAAACAAATCGCATAGGAAGAAGTGTTAGGGAGCTTCCTTAACCGACGAGAATACAAGCCAAAGAGTCTCACAAGCTGAATAAAATCGTCTGGGATTAACAAACAATGAAAAAAATAAAGTCATACGTCGTTTTGCTAAAGAATGTTGATGGATTTTTCTTCTGACACCTTCAATGATAAAAGTCTCTGTGCTAAATAAAACAGGCTAATGGAAGGAAGAGTAAAACAGAAAAACAGAAGAAACGGATAAAAACAGATACGTCAAATAAGAAAAGCTAGAGAGAGAAAAAATATGAGAGAGAAAAAAAAAGAAGAAAAACGATAAGCTAAATAAAACAGGGTAGTAGCAACAAGAATAAAAAAGAAAATAAAAGATAAAAACATAAAAACAGACGCCAAATAATACAAGCTACAGGGCGAAAGAAAAAAAAAACAACAGAAAAAAGATAAAACAGATAAAAACAGATGTCAAATAAAACAGGCTAGTGACAGAAAGAATAAAACAGAAAAAAAGCAGATGAAAACAGATGTCCAATAAAATAGGCTAGTGGCAGCAAGAATAAAACAGAAAAAAAAAAACAGAGAAAGACAGATAGGCCATTGTACTGAAGGCTTCAAACAGCATTCCCCACCCCTCTCACGTTTCTTGCCCCTCTCCTTTCCTCCTTCCCTTCCCTGACCTTCCCTCAGTCCTCCTCGATCCTTCACATTTTCCCTCCTTCCCTCTCCTTCATTTTGGCTTCTTCCGCCTTCATTTTCTTTTCATTTAATATTATAATTTGTCGTATACTCCTCCTTCTTTGACCTACATTTTTTTCCGTCCTTTTCCTTTTGCTCCATGTTTTCCTTGTCATTTCTTTTCTTTGACGTCAGTCATCATTTCCTATATTATTTGTGCCCGTCTGCTTGTCTGCCCCCCCTCCCCGTCTCTCTCTCTCTCTCTCTCTGAAGCCCCGCCAGGCAACAGGGAATAAACCAGGGAGGGCACGTCAACAAGCAGAGGAGGGTCTAATTGAGGGTGTCTTCTTACAGGCTGTTTGAGAGAGAGAGAGAGAGAGAGAGAGAGAGAGACAGAGAGACAAAGACAGAGACAGACAGACAGACAGACAGACAGACAGATAGACAGACAGACAAAAAGAGAAAGAGACGAGGTGAGAAAGTAAGAGAGTCAGGGAGTAAGTGTCTTGTTGTCAAGAGCTAAGTAACTGAGACCGAACCAGACAAGAGAATTCAGAGTGAGCAGAAAGCAGACAGAATAAAATGAATTTTTTTCCCGAAAATATTGCAACATCGTCAACGCCTTCGGTAAAGTGTGTCATTTAGAGACTGGGTGCATGGTGGTGAAAATGATGATGATGATGATGATGATGATGATGATGATGATGGTGGTGGCGATAATTATGATGATGGTGATAATGATGATCATGGTGGTGGTGGTAGTGATGATGAAGATGATGATAATG
>NC_137045.1:16131694-16144194 GCF_032717465.1 Coenobita brevimanus | reverse complement strand
CACCACACCACACCTCAACTTACAACACCAGCATACCACACCATACTACACCACACCTCACCACATCCTACCTCATTAAATCATACCTCACAACTCTCTATCTCACCACACCTCATCATACAACACTCTTTTTCACTCCGTACCTCACAACACCCCACCTCACCATTCCTCGCCTCACTCACAATATAACATCCTACCTCGCTCTATACTCTATCACCCTACACCATCACATTCCTCACTCTACTTACCATATGTTCATCACACCCTAGTACTTCACTCCATATCACAGCCACTTGACTACCACATCCTTCACCATACACTCTTACCACACTCCCTGCTTCACCACATTACTTGTCTCAATATACTCCTAACACATCACATCGCCTCATCACATCCACCCTTCATTAGTTCATCATCCTTCGCTAATACCATCAGATCTTACACATCAGCACTCCAGTCACCATGATATTCATCACAACCACCACCACTCCATCTATCACACCACAAACATCACACTCACCACTTCTTTCCCCAAACTGCCCTCTCAGCATCTCTATATTGTACCCCCTCCACACCATTATTATCTGTTATTCCATTCACCACAATCCCCACTCTACGGCACAGTCACTCATCACCACAACCACCGACCCTCATCACAGTCAACACCATTTTTCACCACAGCCATCACCATTTCAATCAACCTCAGCTCCCAACTTAACCCCCCACTCAACACAGCCATAGCGTTTTCACCACACCGCAGCCATGACCCCACTTCATTCACCCCACTTCAGATGAACACTATAACCTCTACTCACCCCTCTCCTCTCACCCGCACCCCGTTAATCCTACAGCCCTCTCCAAATAGCCCACTTAGCTCTCACCACTCACATCATCACCACCTTCTCCATCACAAACATCACCCCACCACAAAATATCTCCCCGTCTCGCTCCATACCTTTCCCCCACCCCAGTCACCCCTCCGGCCACCCAAACTGTCTACTCAGTCCTCTCCAAATAGCCCACTCAGCCCTCTCCAGCCCTTACTTACTCACTCTCTCACCACTAAAACTAGCAACATGACTATCAACACCCCCTCGCCACAAATATCTCTCCCTTTCTCACCCCACACCCCTCCCCCACCCCAATCACCCCTCCGGTCACCAAACTACCTACTCAGCCCTCTCCAAATAGCCCACTCAGCCCTCAGCAGCCCAGCCCATAACTCGTAGAGGCGCCTGGCTCGACATGGGACACACAACACGCCCCCAGCCCAACAAAAGACCAGGAAGCACACACATATTTCTCCGCCAGTGCCCCTCATTCGCTTCACTGCTCTCTCTCTCTCTCTCTCTCTCTCTCTCTCTCTCTCTCTTTCTCTCTTTTCTTGCCGTGTGATCCAGACAATTTTAAGACTATTTGTATAGGTCAGAATCAGCGCAGAATTAAGATTGGTGGAAGAACTAAGGGAAATATATTTGTTTAGCCCCCCCCCTTTTTTTATAGAAAATAGATAGATACTTAACGCTGCTTTTCCTACAGATTATATACTGTATACAAACAGCTGTCACACTACATTATGGGTATATATGAAAATTTAAAAAAAAAAGTGCTGATCAATTTTTAAAGACTGATACAAGAAAGTAATCCAAATGTTTAATGCAAAAACAGTTACACCTAATTTTTTTTTCCTTTATGTGCCTGACGATTGGTTTAATAGATCGTTCCCTCAGTCCCAGCCGTTCCTTTAATTGCCACACATTTTCGCATGTCACCTCCTCGGCACCAGTACCCACCGTCCATACTGACTGGTACACTGGTTTTCCGATGGTGTATTTGTGACATGTCGGTGAATCTTGCGGAAAATCAGTAAAGTCTGTTTTAACTATAATCATTACGCTGTTCTCTCCCCAGCCCTGTATCGAACACACATCGTTTTAGACAACAGGAACCTCCACATGGCCAGCACCTACTCGGCCACAAGAAAAAAAAAAAAAAAAATACAGGTGAATACTAGAGGCCCTCCCAAGGGGGGTAATCACACCTGTAAATTTTGTGATGATACCTTGAGCGATTGCGAAATTATCGTGCTAACAGAGACACAGACACATACACAGACAAATTGAAAACAATATCAGCTTCGCTATCGCTGCTGGTAATAATGAACAAACTTCTCTTTTCCTATGACACTCCAGCAATTGCCTCATGCATGGATTGACACTTGACGAGGGTTTTCAGCACCAAATGCCTTGCTGTTATTAGAATCAGTGGTGTGGAGAACATCATTGTCTATACTCATCAGTGTCAGACAAACCAATCTATTTTCTTCTCTCTCTCTCTCTCTCTCTCTCTCTCTCTCTCTCTCTTTGGCCACAGATGATCCTAGACAATATTTTCATCTATCGATTTTACTTTGGGAAATGACTTCTCTTTAGTTTTTTTTTCTCTATTTTGTTTCCTCTTTCCTTCCCTCTGATGTTCCTCTCTTTCTTCCTTCCCTTCTTCACATCTCCATCCGTTCCTTCCTCCCGTTCTTCTTGCCTGCTTTCCTTCCTTACTTCCTCCTCTTTCCGTCCAGCTTCCCTTCCTTCCGTCATTTCTTTCTCACTTCCCTGTTTCCTATGTTTCTTTTGTTCCTCCTCACTTCCTTTCTTTTTTACTTCCTTGTTTATATTCTTACTTCCTCTCTCTCTTCTGTTCTTCCTTTTTTCTTTTCCCTTCTATCTCCTATTTTATAATCCTCCCATACATCCTTCCTTCTTTCTTTCTTTCTTTCCTTCCTTCTTTCTTCCTTCCTTCCATCATTTATTCATATCTACCCCCATTCCTACCATCCTTCCCTACTCCCTTCTTCCTTCCTTCCTCCCTTTCCACCTCCTTTCCAACCATCCCTACCTATATTTCCTTTCCTTCCTTCTCGTCTTCTTCCTTCCCTTTCTACCTCCTTCCTGCCTATCTGCCTGCCTTCCTCCTCGCTTTCTTCCTTTTCATCCTACTCCCCTCCTTCCTTCCTCCCTCCCCTTCTATCCTTCTAGCCTGTTCTTTCTCTCTGTGCTGCCCTTTTACACTGTCTTCAGTTTCTCGTTTCTCCCTTGACTGTTTCTCCCTCTCTCTTTAACTTGCTTCTTCCCTAATGGATTTTTTCAACTTCCTTTCATCCTAACTTGCTTTCTGTCTTTTGTGTGGCTGTGTCTTTTTTCTTTGTCTCTTTTAATTTTTTCTTTGTCCTGTCTCCATATTTTATTTCTTATCTTTCCTTCTTTCCTTCATTCCTTCCTTCTCTCTCTCGTTCATTTTTTCTTCATTTTTAAATCTTATCTTGATCTTTCTTTCTTTCTTTTCTTATTTTGACTCTCTCTCTCTCTCTCTCTCTCTCTCTTAGCTTTTTCTTCCTCTGTGTTTTATATTGCTCCTTCTCTTTTCTCCGCCTTATTATATGCTCTTCTCTCTCTTTTTACTCTTTTTGTTGTTCCCTCCTTATCCTCTCTTTTTAATCTCCTTCACTCTTCTCTCTTTCTTTCTTTCTTTTTTCTCTCTCTCTTTATGTTGCTCCGTGCTTTCTCGCTGCTTGCTCTCTTTCTCCCTGGCTCTTACCCTAAATGCTCGTTCCTGTCTTCTAGTGCTTGTATTTCTTCCCAGCTGCCCTCTCCCTTTCTTCCCTCTCTCTTTTCTCTCCTTTCTTATCTTTCTTCCCTCTCTTTCTCTCTTTTCTTCTCTCTCTCTCTCTCTCTCTCTCTGTTCTTTTCTTCGTCTTTCTTCATTTTTTCGTCTTTTTCTCCTCCATCCGTTCCTCCATTCTTCCTCCTTCTCCCCTCTATTTTCTTTCGTTTTTTTTAATATTTTGTACCTTCATGGTGGTGGATGGGGGCTCACCATCCACACACTTGGTGTAGTTCTGCTCTCAGGTGGCTGCCCATTCCTCTCTTCCTTCCTTCTTTCCTTCCCTCCTCTTATGTCCTTCTTTCTCTCCTTCCTCCTCCTTCTGTCTACGGGTGACGCTACACTTAGTGACAAGCCAAATGGTTTCCCATACTCCAGGAATCCATTTGCTACGCCTGGTGGTAACCATATAACCAAACTATGGCGCCTGGTGGTTTAATGGGTAATTTAGGCGGTCCAGCCGGATTGAGCCTGTGTCGGTTTATATTCAAGAGGTGGTTGGGCTTTATTGCTCACCTAATGCCACTCAGGGATGAGTGAGGCTGGTCACTCTCATCTTAAATGTCAAGACCACCTTGTCTAGCCCCGGTCTTCTACGTTCTTCATGGGGCAACACAGGATTAGATGATGTGTGTGTGTATGTAATTATATATGCACCTCTAGCCTTCCCTCTCCTCTTCTTCTCTCGCTCTCTTCTCTTACTTTTCCTCCTCCTTTCCCCTCTGCCTCCATCCTTCTCTCTTTTTTTCCTATCTGTTTTTTTTTTCTCTTCTTTTGTCGCTCTTTTCCCCTCTCTACCTCTTCCCTCTCTTCTCTTCTTATTCTCTTTTTCTCTCTTTTTTCTTTTTTCCTCCATCTTTTTTCTCTTTCAACTCCCCACTCTTGTTTTCCTCCTTCCCTCTTCGTTTCTTCCCTTCTTCCTCCCACTCTCTGCCCTTCCTCCTTTTACTCTCTTCTTCCTCTCCTTCTTTCCCCTTTCTCCCTCCTTCCCTCTTGTCCTCTTCGTCCCTTCCTTCCTCTTCCATCTCTCCTTGCATTTCCTCTTCCTCTTACCCTAAATGTCTGTTCCTGCTGCTAGTGCTTGTATTTCTCCCCAGCTGCCCCCTCTCTGCTTCCTCCTCTTTATTTTCTCTCTTTTCTCCTCTTTTCCTCGCTCTGTTTCTTTTTTCCTTTCTCTTTTCCCTCCCTTGTTCTCTTCCATCCCCGTCCCTCTTTCCACCCTTCCTCCCTCTTTCTTCCTCCCTCTCTCTCTTCTTATATCTCCTCTTTCTCCCCCTCTTCCTCCCTCTCTCCTCTTCCATCTCCTTCTCACCCCTTCTCCTCCTCTTTCTCCTTCACTCCCTTTCTTCTCTCCCTCCTCCCTCTCTCCTCTTCCTCCCCTTTCTCCCCCTCTCCTCTTTCTCCCCCCCTCCTCTCCTCTCCTCTTCCTCCACCTTCTCTCCCCCTCTTCCTTTGTTTCCTCTCTCTCCTGCTTCCGTCCTCAAATTTCTTTTTTTAATTTCCTTCCTTGTGTTCTTAAATTTACTCTCTCAGCTTCTTCCCCATTTCTTATTTCATACTCCCATGTCCTTCTTGTCTTTCTTCCATATTCCTCTCTTTCTCTTTTCCCTCCCTTTCTTTAGGCAAGATTACTAATATTTCTCCTCCCCTTTTATACTGCTATGACTTCCGCCTTCCTCTTCGTATCTCGCTCCCCCCCCCCTCTCCTCTTTCTCTGTCCCACTCTTAGTAACATTTCTGCTTCCACGATGAAGGGAAAGCGTAGTGGCTTGTATTTCTCTTTGTATTTCTCCTTTGTATTTCTTCTTTGTATTTCCTTGTGTTTCTTCTGCGTATTTCTTTGTGCTTTTCTTCTTTGCATTTCCTTATGTATCTCTTCTTAGTGTTTGTATTTCTTCTTTGTATTTCTTTGTGCATTTCTTCTTTGCATCTGTATTTTTGTTTCGTATTTCTTTGTATTTCTTCATGGTATCAGTAGTTCTTCTTTGCATTTTTTTGTGCATCCTTTCTTTGCAAATTCCTTGTGTTTTTCGTCTTAGTATTTTTCAGTATTCTTTGTATTTCTGTGTATTTCTGTTTTGTATTTCTTTGTATTTCTTCTTTGTATTTCTTTGTGTATTTCTTCTTTGTACTTCTTTGTGTATTTCTTCTTTGTATTTCTCTGTATTTCTTTGCGTATTTCGCCTTTGTATCTGTATTTCTTCTTTGTATTTCTTTCTAAATTTCTATACCCATATCTTATTTTCTTTTTCTTTTTTTTGTGCTGTTTTTACGTCTTTTCTTTGAGATAACTTTGTTTTAATTATTTCTTTAATTTCTTTGCGTCTTTTTCTTGTAGTTTTCTCATATCCTCCCTTTTCTGTCTCCTTTTTGCCTATTTTTCGTTCCAGGTAATTTATTGTGGTTTCTACCCCCCCTCCCTCCGTCTCTCTCTCTCTCTCTCTCTCTCTCACACTCTCTCTCTCTCTCTCTCCTTGTTTTAAATACCTTAATGGAGGAAACATCTTTAGATTTGTTATCGTTTTCTTCGTATTCGTTTATTGTCGTCTTTCCTCCTCCTTCACTCCCTCCCTCCCGTTCATTCCATTCCTCCCCCTTTCCTTCTTTCTTTCCTTTCAGTCCTTCCCATTTTCTCCTCTCCTTCCTTCTATCCTTCCTATTTCCTCCTCTCCCTCCTTCCACTCCTCCCCATTTCTTCATTTCTTTCCTTCCAGTCCTTCCCATTCCCTTCTCTCCCTCCTTCCAGTCCTTCCCATTTTATCCCCTCCTTCCTCCAGCTTTCACTTTTATCAGATCTCGCACCTGTCACTGTTCTGGTAATGGGGGAGGGGAGGGGGAGGGGAGGGGAGAGGAGGGGAGGGGAGGGGAGGGGAGGGGAGGGGAGGGGAGGGGAGGGGGAGAGGAGGGGAGAGGAGGGGAGGGGAGGGGAGGGGAGGGGAGGGGGAGAGGAGGGGAGAGGAGGGGAGGGGAGGGGAGGGGAGGGGAGGGGAGGGGAGAGGAGGGGAGGGGAGGGGAGGGGGAGGGGGATCATGAAGGGGGTGGGGAGAGGAGGGTAGTGGGAAGGGAAATCATGAAGGGGGAAGGGGAGAGGAGGTTAGGGGAGGGGGGGATGATGAAGGGGGTGATGGAGGGGTCGACGTCCCCCTTCAACTTTTATGGCGCGATAAACCAGCGTGATTGATTCCCAAACTGTTACTTGCGAGTTTTTCTGAGATGTGTGTTTTTTTTTAATGTGTTTTTTCCGTAAGGGGTATTCTTGTGCTGTGCAATTGTTCCTGTTGGTCTGTTTGTATGTGTGTCCGTCTGTTTATTTACCCATCTGTTTGCCTCCCTGTGTGTCTGTCTGTCTGTCTGTCTGTATGTATGTATGTACAGTATTTGACGTTGATGATTGGGAGTAATTTCCTAACGCCTCTTTTTTTTACTTCTCATACATCTATTTGCCTGTTTTTTCTGCCTATCTATCTGTCTCTCTACATCTGCCTGTGCATCTTTCTATCTGTCTATCAAGCATATCAAATTATTAACGCTGAGAGGTTCTGACAAGAGCGCTTTTTATTATATAATGTGAGCAGAATTAAAGAGAGAGCATTTTATATTACCAGGTTAACGACGAGCGTTTCTGAAAAAGAGCATTTGTAATAACGAGCAAGAAATATTTTAAAAGAGTGAGCGCTGCCGAGTACAGAGAGCATTTTTTTTTTTTTTTTTTTTTTTAGAGAGAGAGAGAGAGAGAGAGAGAGCGTTTGTGATAGGTAACGGTGAGCATGATTGAAAATGATTATTTCTGATTATCACCTGGGAGCATTTGTGATTAAAAACGTACAGCATTGGCGAGGTAGGAGCATAAGTTTATATTTGCGAGGCCGGAGCATATTCTAACGTCACGGCATTTCTCACTGCGAGCATTTAGCATTATTGAATCTGGAGCATTTGTAATTAATAACGGGGGATAAATTGTGGTAATAAATGTTCAGGTTAATTCCCCGGCCGCCATGATAAAGATGCCAACTTTCCTGCCAACTTGCTCGCTATATTTCCAGGCCCACTTAATTAATAAAGCAAATAGCCGCACGCAGCCTCCCGCACACTTTGAGAGAGAGAGAGAGAGAGAGAGAGAGAGAGAGAGAGAGAGAGAGAGAGAGAGAGAGAGAGAGGGGGTGATTAAAGGGAGGGGATTGATGACTGGATGAAAGGGAGTGCTGGGGGGAGGGGGTGGATGGAAAGGGAGAGGCGGCTGGATTAAAAGCAAGAGAGAGATGAAGGGAGGCGATGCACATATCCAAAATCCACACAGAGAATGACAAGTACAAAACTTCTCAAAACACTTTCTGGTAATACCATTATTCTGGAGGAACTAAGGAGGTGAGCAATGTTAGGTTAGGTTAGGTTAGGTTAAGTTAAACAAGAGACAAGGTGAGATGAGAGAGGGGAGTAAAGCAAGCTCACTTCGCTTCAAAACTTAACTATCCTGCCACGAGAGAGGCCTCCAGTCAGCCATAACTTTAATATGAATGATGGGTGGGTGGATGAGGAAACGCGGATGATGGATAAAACGGAAAAAGAACAGATGAAAATACTAAAGGAGCCACACATGCCTCACCAAAAACAGAGAGAGAGAGAGAGAGAGAGAGAGAGAGAGAGAGAGAGAGAGAGAGACAGACAGACAGACAGACAGACAGGAAGACAGACAGACAGGGAGACAGACAGACAGACAGACAGACAGATAGCCAGACAGATAGACAGACACAGAGATCCAGCTTGCCCTGACTTTCATCTCCATAAACAAAATTACCGTGCCGCGCTGAGCAGATTGTGTATGTCCCCCTCGCCTCTGAACTCAGCACACAGACTTGCCCGCCACACCCCCACTGCACTCTGAATAATTGCTTTTCGGATCTCATAATTTTCTTGCTGGAAAGTATGTGTTGTAAAAAAAAAAAAAAAAAAAAAAAAAGGGAGGGGGAGTGGGGAATAGGTGTCAAAGTTAGGCTTGGGTGTGTGGGAGCGATGGGTAATTTTTGAGGTGGGTTGAGGTTAGTGTGTGTATGTGTGTGTTTTTTTTTATGCTGTCATAATGTGTGCATATGTGTAAGTGTATGTGTGTATATATGGCCGTATGTGTTTTGTGTGTATGTGCGTATCCGTACAACATCTAATCCTCCACCTCCCACATACAGTAAAACAATCACACAAATTCGCAAAAAACAGTCCATCAGAGCCAGTCCCCCACCTAGCACAGCCCCTGACCAGCTAATGAAGACTTTGGCAGGGTGTATCTGATTCATTCCACGAGGCAGGCACTAAAACACGACAAAGTGGTGGCTTGGAGGTCAAAGTTGGCTCCTTCCCTGGCCATAAGGAAGACGACATAATAACAGCTTGGCCACGCAGTTCATGTAAATTGATTTGAAGCGCCCCTTATATATTTTTTTCCTTTTCTTATATATTTTTTTCCTTCTTTTTTTTTTTCTTTTTTGCTGCTCCTGGGTGTGTGTTTTTTTATTTTCCAAGGGTAATGCTAAGGCGTTCTGTTCATGGAAGAGAAACTATAGCTATAAAAGGGGGTAAAACTGCTTTGATTATAGTGTACCTGATAAAGAATGATATTGACTGAAAAAATTACCCTTATGAAACGACCCCTCTATCATGGATACGCTTGACTTTTCTCCGGCTAATAATATACTTTTTTTTTTTTTTTTGCTTCTTCTGGATAATAATAGGCTTTTTCTTTTCTTTTTTTTTTGCTCAACTGAGGGGCGCAGTTGTAGTTAAAGGGGTAAATATATACTCTGATAAAAGTTTCTCTCGATAAACAAGTACAGTTGATAAAAAAAAGGACTGGAGAAAGATACGCACGAATAATAATAATAATAATAATAATAATAATAATAATAATAATAATAACGCCATTCTAACGCATTCTAATAAATCTGATTGTTTAAAGATGCAAGGTATAGTGCTTGATTGTTGTTTTCAGGCCAGTGCGTTGATTACTGATTTACGGGATGAAGGGGTTTGATTATAGATAGATAGATAGATAGATAGACAGATAGACAGATGCAGAGAGAAAGAGAGAGAGAGAGAGAGAGAGAGAGAGAGAGAGAGAGAGAGAGTGACAAATGGAAAGAGAAGGAATGACAAAAAGTGTTTGGATGTGTGTTTGTATGTGTGGGTTTGTGCGAGTGCCTGTGTGCCTCTGTGTGTGTGTGTGTGTGTGTGTGTGTGTGTGTGTGTGTGTGTGTGTGTGAGAGAGAGAGAGAGAGAGAGAGAGAGAGAGAGAGAGAGAGAGAGAGAGAGAGAGAGAGAGAGGGAGATTAATCACCTGCGAAGATAACAAGTATATTGGTCATTTAGGATACCATGGGACCTCTTTACGAGTTGCCTTTTCTGATCAAATATACATCAGTGACGCTACCTTGACTATACTCCATTTACTCTAACATGGCCCAGAATTTCCTCCTTTCACACACACACACACACACACACACGCACACACACACACATTTACATAACAGTGCTAGCCATGTGCGTGTGAGCGAGAGAGGAATCCAGCGTGGCGTACGGACAAATAGGTGCAAAAATTTTCTCACCAATTCCACTGCCTCTGCTTTACGCTCGGGGCATATCCGTCACTCTCTCTACTGAGGTACTGAGAGGATTTATGAAGCAGTATATGAAGGAGAAGTATTTGTGGGGAGAGAAAATACAGCAACTCTCGTAACTTAGGAATACTAGCTAGCAGAGAGAGAGAGAGAGTGAGGAGGGGGGAGATTTCCACCCGCCTGTACACTACATATTGCATAAAGTCTGGCTACATTTCCCACCTCTCGTGTTTCGCATTCTTGTCGAGAAATGAAAGGGGGTTTCGGTGGTTCGCGTTTTTCCGTGTGTGTGTGTGTGTGTGTGTGTGTGTGTGTGTGTGTGTGTGTGTGTGTGTGTGTGTGTGTGTGTGTGTGTGTGTGTGTGTGTGTGTGTAAGCTATGCATTTATTCTTTCGCGTTCCAGTTTGGTTTTTAATACTTGACACTATTTCCAGGCCAAATTTTTATCCACACATGCACACACACACACACACACACACACACACACACACACACACACACACACACACACACACACACACACACACACACACAATCCAGTTTCTCTTCATCTTTCTCGTCCTTACTTTCTCTCAAAAGACATTATGAATGACCATATATCTTTTTATGCATCCGGCTCTACACATAATCTATACTATTTTTACTCTAACTTGACCCAGATTTTAGTCCATTTACATTGTCACATATTTCAGTGGTTGAAAAAGACAGTACTTCAGCTCTACCTACTTTCCATGGCACTTTTTCGTGACGAGCATCACATTGATGTGTGAATTTATTGTTCTAGCTCAACATCCGAGCTAGAGAGATGACATTTTTACGCCAAATTGAAGCGGACAGAGAAGAGTTGTTAATGTGGACACCATCAATGTTTTTATTCACACTGACACCTATGAATTTAGCTTTAAAAAAAAAAATGAATGAGAGAAATTGGAACATTCAGATGATGAAGAAGTCAAATGAACTAATGGTAACTTTACCCTGGTCACTTCAGGTAGGCTTAAAATCGCCATCATATCATCTTGAGTATTGAGCTGTAAAAAGAGATTAACTTTAAATTAAGGTGGCAATCACGAGACAGTTCTGTGGAAAGGATGCTAAGCCGTAGTATTGTCTTATTCTATCACCGAGCTGGGGGAAATAAAGTGCAAAAAGACGAATATCACGTAATTAAAAAGAATGCTAGAGAGTCGAGGACCAACCGCCACCCTGTAACATATTTCCTTTTCTCTCTACTGACCTTGACCTTTGACACAATCCCTTAATATTAGACCGTAACCTAGATTTCAAAGTCTGAGCTCTCAAAATATAGTGGCCACAAAAACCAGGAAGATAGACACGAGGAAAAACAGTGTGGAGGTTGACATGCTGTAGCTGCCACACGCCCTGCATATTTCAGGAGAGGAGAGTTGGTGGTCAGGAAAAGCTTGGGTATTGACAGAAAAGACAGATGGAGATGATAAAAGATGCAGGGTGTCAGATGGCGTGCAAAGGTGTTAGGAAATAGGTGTTGTTTAAAGTTAGGCACATTTGACACAGAGGCAGACCCACACACACACACACACACACACACACACACACAGAAATACGCACAAACCTATATAATTTTACACAAACACACATGCACAGACTTTGTCATTCTCTCTCTCTCTCTCTCTCTCATCAAACTATCGACAATAAACTCACCCTCCTATCACTGTTCCATCACCCACCCATCTCCCCACCCTCCCACTTTGTGCTGCGAGTGTACAGTAGGCCTAGGAAAGTGATATAGGCCTATAGGGAAGATGTAGACACCCTTTCCGGCCTTTTGATTTTCACCTTTCATATCAAAAGTGCGAGAGAGGTGTTGGGATGGGGAGTGGTTGAGTGTGGGTCGCTGGGAAGGTACCGGGGGGGTTGTGGGGAGAAGGGGAGAGAGAGGGAAAAGGAGGAAGGAGGGGAGAAGAAGGGAAGGAGGAGGGGAGAAGAGGGGTAGGAGGGAAAAGAGGAAGAAGTAAGATATTGAAGGAGGAGGGAGATGGACAGGATCTATAAACAGGAGGAGGAAGGAAGGTGAGAGAAGAAAGTACGGGAGAGAAAAGATAGTTGGTCAAGAGAGATGGAGAGAAAGGAATCACAAGGAGAGCCAGTGAGAGAGGAGAAAGTTAGCAGAAAAGGAGGAAGAGGAGAAGAGAGAATGAGTGGAGGGAGAGGAAGGACAAAGAGAGGATGAGGGAGAAGACAGTAGAAAGGAAGGGA
>NC_137045.1:16024194-16129194 GCF_032717465.1 Coenobita brevimanus | reverse complement strand
CAGTATACATATATTTACATGCAAAAAAACGTACACGGCTGAGGTACACACAAAAACGTTCTCGCACACAGAAACGTTTATGCATCTTTAAAGTGGCATACAAACACAGACACGAGGCATCAGTGAAAAATAGATAGCCTACACACATATACACAGGCTTTGCTTTCACACACACACACACACACACACACACACACACACACACACACACACACACATCTTTGTTATTTACTTCTCTTATCTACCGTCTTCTCTGTCTCTATTATTCTTTCTCTCACATGTGCATCTCTCTCTCTCTCTCTCTCTCTCTCTCTCTCTCTCTCTCTCACACACACACACACACACACACACACACACACACACAAAGCCCTTTAATCGAATACAATGGAGAACCAACAAACAGTCCTTGTCACTGGGCCCTTCTATAGTTCACTGTGAGAAAAAAAAAAAAAAAAAGAAAAAAGAAAAAAGAAACAGAAAAAAGAAAGAAAATGGGAAAAAACAATACTCTCCATTTTCTATAACTGAATATAGATTTGTTTTTTATTTTTTTATTATTACGGGATTTTTTTCGGTAATATAAATCAACGTTGATTTTTTTTTGCCCTGAAGTATTAACCTTGGATATGAAGTAGATTTTACTGATGTCTATTATTCAACCTCTTCACTTCGATGACGTCGTGTTTATGTAGGTCTTGACGCAGTTTTATTATTATCTTATTTATTTATTCATTTATCCCCACCACCAACACCACCATCATCATCAACGTCATTATCATCAGCAACTTCATCATCATCATCGTCCCGCCTCTTCTTATTCCACCTTTTTTTCATAATAATTTATCTATCTACCTTCCTGTATATTTGCTTTCATTTATTTATTTATCTACTTTTCATGTATATTCTGTTCATTTATCTATCTATTCTACAGCTTACACAAGAAGGAAAAAGAAGAAACTGGGATGGAAATACACTGAAAGTAAAATCATAGGTGAATGCTTAAAATTATAAGTGTAATAAAATAGATAAATACCAGAACACTCCCGCTTCCTGATAGATACATGAAGGTCGGATGGACACACACACACACACACACACACACACACACACACACACACCTCCCCTACGTGTGTTGTTTTCATTATATTTGCATGTAAATGGCACTTGAGGGAATGCGGCGATGTTCTCATGAATAAAGGAGGGCATTACTGTGTGTTATGGGAGTGGACAGGGACGCCTTCACGTGATAGCCCCGACATGACTGGGTGGTGAAGCTGCCTGGGTATTTCAAATGTACTTCGGTTTGATCTTTCCCTGTTCCCCCCGTAAGGAAGATTGTAGTTTCAGTCTGCAGTCCACCGGGTTCATGTTAATTTGGATTTTGGGTTGCAACTACTACTACTACTACTGCTACTACCACGTGTTATTGTGTACTTCAGTTTCTAGTCTTGATATATGAGGGATGGAGGCCTGGAGTGGCAAACCATCTTTATCTCAGTGAACTATGCTCAAGGTGACATAAGTGGCTTCGTTGCACCTCTTACTTGGCGATTTATTTTGGATATTCCACCGCTACATTCTGGTGTATGCTGATTACGTCGTTTTGATATCGATGTAGTGTGCATTACTAATCCTAGGTGAATACTGAAGTGTTACGTGCTGAATAAATGGCTAAGATGAAGTTGTTTCGAAATATATAAAGCTGACTGAGGGGGGACGTTGTGTGTGTGTGTGTGTGTGTGTGTGTGTGTGTGTGTGTGTGTGTGTGTGTGTATGATTGTATAAGTGTGTGAAGCTGGAGTTTATATGTACTGTATGTGTGTATGTATTTATGTATGTATGTCTGTCTGTCTGTCTGTCTGTCTGTATGGATGGATGGATGGATGTGTGTGTATGTGTAGTTGGCGTGTGCGTGTAAGTATGCATGTATTTAATGTATGTATGTGTGCAATTGCTCTATCAACCTTCATATAATCTAAACAAACACCCTAACCTTCCCAGCCCAAACCACCGCATAAGAGGGCGCGGATCAATACCCCTATTTACATGCCAGGGTCTAGTAAGCAGTCTATCCTGGGCTTAAAAATAACAGGCCTAGCTGCGTGTTGGACTGCCTAGCGTGGTCTTAGCCGTTCACAGCCCCCTTGTTATCATGCAGGGATTGGCGCGGTGGTGTGGTGTGTGGTGGTGATTGTGGTGGTGATAGTAGGGGAGCGTGGTGAAAGGTGGTTATTGCGGTGGTGGCGGGGGTTTGTGGTGGTGGTGGTGATTTTGGTGATAGCGAGTGTGGTGGTGACTGTGGTGATGGTGATTGTGGTGATGATGGTGGTTTTGGTGTTGGGGGTGTGTGGTGATGGAAGATTGTTTTGTGGTAGTGATAGTTCCTCTCTATATATCATTCCCCGTTCCTATACGCACGCGATTTTTAGTGGGAAGTATGATGATGATGATGATGAAAATGGCAAGAAGAGAAAGAAAACAAAAGAAGACTGTAGATGGTACTTACACGGTTGTTTTGATGGTAGTGACGATGGTGGGGTTGGTGGTGGTGATGAACGTAGTTGGTGAATAAACACTGAAGGAGAACTGCAAATACCAAGCCCTCTTCTAATCTTTCTTCTTCCCCCTTCTTCCGTCTCTATCTCCACCACCGTTTCGTCCTTTTCCCCGCTCACTCCCTCTCTCTTCCTTCCTCCATTCCTATCTTTTTCCATCCTTACATCCTGGCGAGGCGAAGTATTGTTCCATATCACATTTCCCATTTTAACATTTTCACGCTTTCTCTCGTGTCTCGTTGGTGACAAGAGTGTGTCTCGGTATTAAATCGAACATCTGTCTGCTTGGTTATGTCGTTGGCTTGCTACAAATGACCTTTCACAGGGAATCAAATCAGAGCCAGACTTTCTCCTATACTCTTTCGTTAAGTTGGCCTAAAATTGCCGTCTCTCCATCTTAAGATCTAAACCAGAGGTGTCCAACTGGTGGCCTACAGGCCACAAGTGGCCCTCGATGAGAAAAAGAGTGGCCCGTGATGACTTAAGAAAAAATAAGAAAAATAAGAAATGGAAAATGACAAAAATTCTCATAGGATCAAGTGAATAAATATTACAGCACTGTTAAGAAATATTTGTTGATAACTTCACTGATAAAAATATCATTTGAATAAGCTACTGGTGAACAAATATGTCGCGAAACTTTTCTTTGAATATAATTGAAGCAGAAGCCAATGCCACTACAAGGGTTAGATTGCTTACCGAACTTCTACGAACGTTTGAATAGGCTGCAGCTTTGCCGTATTATATATATATATTATGCCGGCATTATTTTCATCCAACAAGTTTCCAGTTTTATAATGTAAATTTCAAATTTGCATGCAACTTAAAGTAATAATGTATAGTACAGTGTGTAAGTATAATTCACTGATCTGATGGAAATCTGGAAACAGTATTTCCTATTTTGATGAATTCAGACTAAGTTCAAAACATAAACACTCTGGTCCAGGCTGACCCAGGTACACACGTATCAAATTTTTGGGTGAGTTGATGCATGCTTAACCGGTATTATCGTATTGTTTCTACGTTTAATTAAGGTAAATGGTTATTCTAGCTTATAGTGAATAGGAATAAAAGTTGTTAGAGTAGTCACCAGATGAAGTTGATAATAATATGTGTTGATGTCACAAAATTACATCTAACAAATTAACTGCACTTTTCATTACAGAACCTAAGCAGTCCTAACCAAACCCAGCCTTGCCTAACCTAAATAATACTTATCTAACCTAATATTTTTAGAGTAGCCTACGTTCATTTTGTTTTCATGAAATTTATCATGTTCCCATGTTCTTTTATGCTAGTCTTGCAGTGTTAGCATTAATTTCTGTCGCATGTTACTTAACTGCCTTGACAATCTACTGAACCTAACCTAATTTAACCAGTCCTATACAACCTAACGTCCTCACCTAACCTAGCATGGACTGTACAATGTAGCAACCTAATCTACCCTAACTTAACCTTACTTAACCGAACCAAATCTCACCTGACCAAGGCATATCATGCTTAGCTTACGCTGCTATTCGATAAGGTTAGGTAAACTTGGCCCTCATACGATCAACAGACTGAAGTTTGGCCCTTGGGAAGCTTTGAGTTTGACACCACTGATCTAAATATAGTGTTAGTTGCTTCAAAGTACTGTACCGTGGGAAGGATGTAAAGTCATAGCAGTGTCTTCTGCCATTGACCTATGTGGACCAAGTTGCAAATGGACATGAATTTCGGCCAAGTAAATCCAAAATATACCTTCAATCCTGTTCTAGGGGAAGACTTGGACTCAGCAGGGAATTATAGTCTGCCTTAGCCCCTTGAATCAGTTGGCGGATTTTAATTTTTTTCTAGCTAGCACTTGTCGGATTTTAGTGTTATTTTGTTTGTTAGTAGCACTCAGATAGTGAAGAGGTTAAATGTATTCTAACTCTAACACTCCAGTTCAGTAAATCCTTCCTAAGCTGAATAAAACCGTCTGGAAGTGGGAAGCCTGGAGAATGTATCATCGGGGTGAAGAAGTTTATGATCTTCGTGGAGTTGATAGGTCTAAATCTAATTCTTCTCATTTTTTTTCTTCCAGTGCACAACCACTTCGCCGCCACAGTTGCTAAAGAGGCAGCTCGTCCTTCCACACTTCTATCCCTGCGACTATCGAGGTGAGCCAGTGTTTGGGTTTAGTTAGGGTGAAGAGATTCAGGGCTTCTAAACGCTCCTCGTATGGTTTGTTTCTCAAGCTAGGTATCAATTTGGTTACCCACTGTTGTACTCTTTCAAGTTTCTCTATATCTGTTTTGTAATAAGGTGACCAGAACTGGACACAATACTCTACATGTGGGAGAACTAGAGAATTATATAAGGTGAGGATGTTATTATTGGATTTACATTCGAACGCGCTACCAATGAATCCGATTTATGTGTTGGCTTTCTTAACAGCCTCCGTACACTGTGTGCTTGGTTTAAGATCATTTGTAATAATAATTCCTAAGTCTGTTTCATCACTCACATTATCTAGTTGAATGCTATTCATGGTGTATCTGGCTTTTTCTTGTCTATTTCCAATTTTTAGCACCTTGCATTTACTAATATTAAAGTCCATGTGCCAGGTTTGGGCCCAATTAGACAGTCAATTGAGATCACTTTGTATTGCCTGCCTCTGTAAAGATGTGTCTTCTCCATTACCAATTTTAGTATGATCAGCAAATTTGGTTATTTTACAAATTAAACCCTCATCTATATAATTTATGTACAGTAATCCCTTGTTATACGATGGGGTTCCGTTCCTGAAAATCCCATCGTATAGCGATCCATCGTATAGCAAGCCCATAATAACATGGAGTCAATGAGGATACATTCCCAGACCTGCCTAAACTCTCACATACACACACCTTAATACTCACATACATGAAATATCCTTATGTTTAAACATTTAAAGTAACACATTAATAATGAATAAAGAGGAAAAAAACATGAAAACTACAGTACACAGTAGTTCTTACCTTTACTGAAGCACATAGGGTTGTTGATGTGGTTTCTACACAATTCGCTGTGAAGTCGACAATTTGCCGTCAAAATATGGATGATTCCCCATCAGGACAATTCCTCGTCATTCTATAAATTACTTATTATTGATTAACATACTTTAATAAGTAATTTTCAGGGGGATCTATCAAAGTCTATGTTCATTCAATAGCGTAGGCTTTGGATGTCATTTATGAGTTGCACTTTTAGACAATAATTGTTTCTACCTCGCTGTAGTTGACTTTGAATTGTGTTCTAGCGTCATCCATAGCTGTCTTCATTAATTTCCATTGGTACTACAACATCCTGGGTATATTTTAAAACGACTTTGAAGAGGTACAAGTACAGTATTCAAAAACTAGTGTACTTGCTAAATAAACTTATATGTAAATAAATGATGGGGAATCATCCTGACGGCCAAAAGTCCTGATGGCAAATTGTCTTGTTATTGTTGTGATGGCGAATTGACTTGATGGCGAATTGTCCCAAAACCTTTATACGGGCGTAATATGAAGATTATTCGTATAATTCCAAAGTATGTCGATTGTTCACTTAAGGTCAGTAGGCATTTATATAAATGCCAATGTCTCGTATGTAGCCTTATGTTAAGATGAAGGAACGATCATAAATTGCCTGATTCTCGTTTCATTATATTTATATTTTTTCACTTAATACCCATTATTTGATGCCATATTTTATAGTTATTATAAAAGCAATAAACCACCATCACTTTTATAACTGATACAATTCAAAAACTAGTGTACAGTACTTGCTAAATATATTGATATGTAAATAAATGACGGGGAATCGTCCTGACGGCGAATTGTCCCGACTCCGAGGCTAAGGGTTAATAAGGGCCTCACAGCCCTCACTCATCACTGTCAGAACTGGCTGGCTGGTCAGGGCTGGCTGGCTGGTCAGGGCTGGTTGATGAGGCTGGACTGGTGGGCAAGTGTGTGTTGTCCAGCGCCAACCGTGTGGGGACGTTTGCGTTGCGTTCGTGCATTTGCTGTTCACTGAGCCATGGATGATCCATCGTCTTAGTAATTCTTTCCCATCATATAGTGAGCGTAGGGTACTAAAATGTCGACATCGTATAACTGAAATATCGTATAAAGAGCCATCGTATAATGAGGGGTTACTGTATTTTAAAAACAGAATAGGATCCAGTACTGAGCCCTGTGGCACACTGTTAGTAACATCCTTCCAGTCCGATTCTTTACCATTTATTACAACCCTCTGTTTACTTTCTGTAAGCCAATTATCGATTCACCCAAGTACATTCCCTCTGAACCCATGCGCATTCAATTTCTGGAGTAATCTTTTATGGGGAACTTTATCAAATGCATTTTGAAACTTGAGATATATAATGTCAACAGATCTGGTCTCATCATATACATTGAACATATCATAGAAGAAATCCAAGAGATTCGTGAGGCAAGAGCGATTGTTTCAAAAACCATATTGTGAATTTTTGATGAGCTTATTTATTTCTAAGTGCATAACAAATTCATCTCTGAGAATAGTTTGCAACAACTTGCAGACCACTGAAGTTTAACTTATTGGTCGATAATTTCCTGGCTGCAATTTGTTGCCTTTTTTTAATATCATGGTTACATTTGTTAGTTTCCATTCACGAGGCACCTTAATATTTCTTAGTGATTTATTGAACAGCTCAGCTATTGGCCTTGATATTACATCCACTGTCTCATTTAGAATATGCAGAGATATTCTGTCTGGCCCTGGTGTTTTACTGACTTTAAGTTTACCGATGGCGTACTTCATTCTTGCTAACAGTAATGTTGCTAATTGTGCTGCCCTCTTCTAAGATAACAAGAAAGACTGTGGGAATGGACTCTGTATTTTCAATTGTAAGTATGGATGCAAAGAAAGTGTTGAGAATTTTAGCCATCTCTTTTTCATCTTTGGTATACTCTTCATTATCTGTGACTGGTAGACCAATTGTTGGTGATATTACCATCTTGTTTCTGATACAGCTGAAAAATTCTTTCGGGTTGGATTTACTGATACATACAATGTAAGTTTCAAAGTTTTTCTTACTCTGCTTTATTAATTTTTTTGCTTTTTGACAAAGAGCATCATATTTATTGTATCATGTTGAAGCTTTGTTATAGTATAATTTTTGTGAGTAAGATTTTTTAGCTGATAGGCAACGCTCAATTTGTGCATTCCACCATTTGGGTTTATTATTCTTAACAGGCCGTTGGTTTCACATTGGAATACATAATGTCACTGCTTTATTGAGAATATCTGAATAATTTCCATGCGTCGTTATTATCCACTGTGTGAACAATGGGGTCCAAGTCACTGGAACCAATTATTTCCTTTAATTTTTGAAAGTCTGCTCTCTTGTAGTCAGGCACTTTGTCATAACTAGCCCTGACATTGTCGTTACTGAAGTTGATGTTGAATGTGACCATGCGATGGGCACTAGTGTCAAACTCTCCTTCCTCACTCCTCACATTCTACCATCACTGTCCCCTCTTCGTACTTCCCTATCCTGCTTCCTCCACTCCCTCTACCAGTATTCTGCCTTGCTCTCTCTAATCGCTCTTCCTTTCTTCTCGTCCCCTTCTTCACCCTCCCGCTCTAATTATCTCACCTCACCTCCTGCCTACCCCACTCCCACCCCCTTTCACTTATTATGTTACCTGGCCTTCATCTGCTTTATCTCCTCGCCTTCTTTTCATCACCTCCCCCTTCTCTCCTTTCTCTCCTCTCCCCTGTCCTCATCCTTACCCTCCATTTTCTCTCTCCTCCCCATCCTTCCCATCCTCTAACCATCGTCCCAGTAAGGCTTTCCCTCTCTCTCTCTCTCTCTCTCTCTTCATCTTCTCTCTCCTCCCCATCCTTCCCATCCTCTAACCATCGTCCCAGTAAGGCTCTCTCTCTCTCTCTCTCTCTCTCTCTCTCTCTCTCTCTCTCTCTCTCTCTCTCTCTCTCTCTCTCTCTCTCTCACACACACACACACACACACACACACACACACACACACACACACACACACACACACACACACACACACACACACACACACACACACACACACACACACACACACACACACATTTATCTCTCCATCTTCTGTCCCATTCACTGAAAAAAAAAAAAAGGAAAAACAACCCAGCACAGAGCAATTCCACTCATGCATTAACATTTATCGCCTCCAATTCCATAAACGTATTCACCCGGCCAATGATTTTTTTTGTAATGACTCCATATAGCATTTTTGTATCACTATCTCTCTCTCTCTGCCCAGCTACCAAAATATGTACATGTTTACGCATATATTTTTGGGAGTAACTGGTTCAATTTCATGTAAATAGGCGTTTTATTGCTAGAGGGTAGAGTGGGTTGGGGGGTTGGAGGTGTGTGTGTGTGTGTTTTGGATTGCTTAACAGTGTGTGTGTGTGTGTGTGTGTGTGTGTGTGTGTGTGTGTGTGTGTGTTCTGGATAGTGTGTCAGAGTGTCAGTACGTGTGTGTGTGTGTGTGTGTGTGTGTGTGTGTGTGTGTGTGTGTGTGTGTGTGTGTGTGTGTGTGTTTTGGATTGCTTAACAGTGTGTGTGTGTGTGTGTGTTCTGGATAGTGTGTCAGAGTGTCAGTACGTGTGTGTGTGTGTGTGTGTGTGTGTGTGTGTGTGTGTGTGTGTGTGTGTGTGTGTGTGTGTGTGTGTGTACTGCCAGCTTTAAACTATTGTGTGTGTGTGCGCATGGAATCATATAACATAACTTTAAACTGCTGCCCGTATTTGTGGGCCATGTGTGTCGCAAAATGAGAGAGAGAGAGAGAGAGAGAGAGAGAGAGAGAGAGAGAGAGAGAGAGAGAGTTTTGAGTGAGAGCGTGTGCTGTTGACTTTAAAGTGTTTTGCTGTGTGTAGGAACGTTTAAGCCTCCATGTTTGTCTCTATATTGGCAGTACATGAGTGTGTGCAGAGGGCCTGTGCAATATTCAGCGTGTAGTGTGCAATTGCAGAGCTCTTCCTGCTTCTTGTTGCACCGTTTCATTTCGTGTACTTTCGTTATTTTGTGCTTTGTGTTTCGTTTTGGTGTTCTTTCGTGCTGCGTTTTTTTGATGATGATGATGATGAGGAGGAGGAGGAGAAGGAGGAGGAGGAAGGAGATGAAGAGGAGGAGGAAGTTGATGAGGAGGGCAAAGGTGAGGTTGAGGATAATGGTAAGAGTGGTGGTGGTGATGGCTGTAGTGATAATAATAATAATGATGTTGGTAGGAATGCTGGTGATGATGATGATGGTGATGCTGATGAGGGTAGGAATGTTTGTGATGATAATGATGATGATGGTAGGAATGTGTGTGATGATGGTGATTATAGGAAAGTTTGTGATGATGATAACGATGATGGTAAGAGTATTTATGATGATGATGACGTGCAGAGCTGTAACTTGCTTAAATTAATGTCGGTAGTAAAAGCATCACTCTTGACACAAAACCTCTCCCTAATTCGCTGTAAACCGAGATATTGTGACTGATGATCTCATTTTTCTTGATTAAACGCAATTATTAGTGTTTATCTGTGTTATTGCTACTTGGAATTTAACAAGTGTTTTTTTTTAAGGCATTGTACAGTTGAGGAATTTGCCGAACCATTCTCTGAGACACTACACACTCCCACACCACACCACATCCCGCCTCACAGTACCGCACTCCAGACCCACATGCCACATTACACTCTGCCACATCTCACAGTACCACACACTAGATTCATACACCACACCACACTCTGCCACATCACACAGTACCACATTCCAGTCTCACACATCACACCACACGCCGCCACACCATACACTTTCACACGACGCACTGATAAACAACACACTGCGACACCATACACCATCGCGCTCAGCACCGTCCTGCCATACCACACTCTGCCGTACCATACACAGCCAAACTACATATTACCACACTTCACATTACCACACCTCTCTCTGCCATAAAACGCATTGCCACATCTCACAGTGCTAAATTACATACTTTTATACCACACAGTTCTGCATATCCCAGTTTGTCTCTCTCTCTCTCTCTCTCTCTCTCTCTCTCTCTCTCTCTCTCTCTCACACACACACACACACACACACACACACACACACACACACTTAACTTATTTATAACTCTATCTATGGCTAATTTACCAGTGCTTCAGAGTTCACTGGGAGAAGACCAAAATATCCTCCCCAAGTATTGGTTGACCTTCGCATGGCTTTGATCTCTGTTTTATTTTTGCAACACAGCTTGGTTCTTCCTTCAGTATTCCCTTTCTTACGTGCTGTTTTCTCAGTCCTGGCTCTTTGTTTTGACTGGTAGGTTTCTCTCAGTTATGAAATGGTCAGGCGGTAGTCAGAATAAAGTAATTTAATGGTTCTAGAGAGGAGGAAATGTAAACACACTTTTGAGTATAGCAGTCTGACTCTTTCCAGTGGCGAATCCAGGATTTAGGAAAGGGGGGGGGGAGTGCTGTTTGTGAATGTAAGGGACGCCGAGCGCCGAAGGCGCGAGGCAATAAGCTAGGGGGTCTGGAGTGAGCGGTAGCTCCTCCAGCGGGGTCCAGGGCGAAGCCCCGGCCGCAAAACGCCTTTTAACAATTCACAAGCATTTTGAAAGCATTTTGGAGCAAGTTGTGGTACTTTTATGGTGGTTAATATTTAAAACTTGTAACCAATAATTCGTGTTACTTGGAAATCAGTTACAGATCTCTACCGATTGAAATTGGAATGTATTATAGATTCAAACAGTTCTCTACCAGTTGATCAGAATTAAAATATGTATAGATTCAAACCATTCTCTACTTATTGATCAAAACTGAAATATAGATCATTCAAACTATTCTTTTCCAGTTGATAAAAATTGAAATATATTATGGATTCGTTAGGATATAGGCCTATATATGTTTCACTAGTAAAAAGAAAAAGCATATTTGGCACAGGTATTTAATTTACATGTTTCACAAACGGTACAGCATTGGCCATACTAGCATACTATGAAGATATATACATAATTTACTAGTAAAAAGAAAAAAGACATATTTGGCACAGGTATTCAAATAATGTAATTCAATTCACGTTTTACAGTTTAATAGTTTGTTAATTTTTACTGACATTGATATTTGATAATAATCAGGTCTTAGGGGCGCCATTCATAGCTGAAGGCCGCCCCCCCTGGATCCGCCACTAACTCTTTCTGTGACTGCCAGGTTTCTCTTAGTTAGGAAATTGTTAGGCGTTGATTGGAATGAAGTTTTCTAAGTAGTTCTAGTGCAGAGGAAGGTTAAATCGAGTCTGTTCTAATACTTTACCTACTAGAGTTCCCTTTGCCCAAATAGCTTGTCAGTCAGGATAAAGCAACGAAAGGAAATGTAGCTGAGTGACTGTGATTTTAGTGTTGTTGGGAAAGGCATGTATAACTAAGTAAAATCCTAAGTATTCGTGAGAGAAGGCTTGCTTGTTAGTCCTTGTGACGTAAATGGCTAAGATTCAAGGCAGATAAATGTCTTTGGAATAAATGCTTGCGTGTGTGTGTGTGTGTGTGTGTGTGTGTGTGTGTGTGTGTGTGAGAGAGAGAGAGAGAGAGAGAGAGAGAGAGAGAGAGAGAGAGAGAGCAATAAATAACCAAAGAGTAAGAGAGAGTTTCCTTTCAGTCATGCTTCAAAAGAGGAGTGGATGGTATATATGGCTGATATTGGTGGTAAACAGCGTCATTAGCCTCTTACACCATCTTTCTGTCCTCTCTCTCTCTCTCTCTCTCTAGTTTTGCTTTTCTTTTTTGTCCTCTCTACCTCCCTCTCTCTTCTCTTCTCTCCTCTCTCTTTCTTCTCACTCCCTTCTTTTCTTCACCCTCTCTGCTGCAGGTTATTCCTTCTAGTTTTCTTTTTCTTTTTCTTTTTTTTTCACCTTTTCCTCCTCTCTGTCTCCCTCTCCTCCATTGCTCTCTCCCTCTCCCTCCCTCCTCCCTTATCGCTTCGCTCTCAATCTGCTTCCTCTCTCCCTCCTGTCTCATCTTCCCCGTCTCCTCCCATCTGCCCATCCTCCCTCTTCTCGTACTTCTTCCTCTCTCGTCTCCTCCTTCATTCTATATCTCTCCCCCTCTCTCTCTTCTCTTTCCTCTTGTCTCTCTAATCTCTCTCTCTCTCTCTCTCTCTCTCCACCTGACCCCAATGTGGAGTTTGTGTAATGCATCTTCGATAGCTTGTAGGCCACTAGAGTTAGTTGTGGTAGTTGTGGTAATTTTGGTAGTATTTGTAGTTTGTGTTAGTAGTTGTGGTAGTTGTGGGGGAATCTGTAGCTGGTGTTGGTAGTTGTGGTGGTATGTGTAGCTGGTGTTGGTAGTTGTGGTGGTATGTGTAGCTGGTGTTGGTAGTTGTGGTACAGGTGGCTTGTGGTGGTAGCTGTGGTAGTATTCACAGGTGTTGTTTATCTTTCTAACTTTCTATCTATAACTATCTGTCTGATTGTCTGTCTGTCCCTCATTCCATATCCTTAAAAGCTTCCCATCTAACTCCCTTTTTTTTTTCTATCTAATCCCACCCTTTTTATTAAACTACATATGGAGAGGATTTTTTTTTTTAATTCTTCCAGTTATATCTCTCAAGAAAATAAAAAACAAAACAAAAAAAACTTCTCTTTCCCCAGGACACATTCGCATCTCATTCCTGTCACTCACACATATAATAATGATATGTTAATAATATGCAGTGATTATGCTTTTATTGGTATGCTGTCTGTTAAAGCCTTCATTGATGACGATTTTGCTCGGTTGATGTATGCAATGTGTAGGTTCCAACACACGTACAGGTCTGCAAACACACACACACACACACACACACACACACACACACACACACACACACACACACACACACACACACACACACACATCCCAGTCCTTTTTACCCCACCCACGTCTCCACACATATACACATACACTCATAATCACACACATTCTTAGTCAGACATGCATACACGTATGTATACGCTTCACACACACAGACACACACACACAGACACACACACACACACACACACACACACACACACACACACACACACACACACACACACACACACAAGCTCTACGTATGAAGTACTATCAGTTAATCCTCAGTCAGGCTCTTCAAAGCTTGGTAAATACAGCTTAAGCTAAACATCCCCAGCTATAAATTCCACCTAAGCTTCAAGAGTGGCGATACTGATAATGCTAATCGGGTCTCTCTCTCTCTCTCTCTCTCTCTCTCTCTCTCTCTCATCTCTCTCTCATTATTGCTGTTTTTCTCTTCCTCATGTCTTCGGTCACGTCATTCATGGTCACACTCAGGTTCAAGCATCCAGTTACGAAAAAATAAATAAATAAATAAAATCCACTTTGAGATACGTAACCACTTATAAATATCTACTTGAGCAAAAATATCCACCATTGCTAAAAAATTCACTTGTTGAAGCGAGCGTACACACACACACACACACACACACACACACACACACACACACACACACACACACACACACACACACACACACACACACACACACACACACACACACACACACACACACACACACACACACACACACACACACAGGAGCAGGAAAACAGCCACTTGTAAAAAAAAAAAAAAAGGCACCACTCAGGGAGCCTCTTTAGCATAGCTCTGTGCTCCCCCTGTCTGTACCGCGGGATTTATGCGTGAAGTGTGTGTAATTCACCGGGTCAATCAGGATCACTTGATGGTCGTGATCGTCAGCTTTTTACCCTCCCGGAAGGGAGCTAAGAGCTCATATAGTCCGATCTAAGGGCAAGGCTGTGACCTTCACACACGCACACACCCGTCCCCTTGCTCAAGGGGGACAGTAACCACCCACTTCGTCAGTGAAACTTTTCGCAACCTGAGCGAGTCGCGAACTCCCGTCCACCAGTTGGCAAGCGAGAGCGTTAACACTGCACCAGCGAGCGGTGTGTGTGTGTGTGTGTGTGTGTGTGTGTGTGTGTGTGTGTGTGTGTGTGAGGCCAACACAACATTCCCTCACGCAAACACACGCGCACGCAGCTGGTTCGAGAATCTTACCTTCCCAATACTCCTTCTTACGGTACGATGGCGCCCTTTCTACAACAGTTGGGCGTCTTTTCTCATATCCTTTCTACCGATTGATGATTTAATCCGACTTTGAGGGAACTCCACGTGCTGTAGGAGATGGAAATTACCTCAGTTTATTACTACTTTCTGATGATGATGATGATGGTTAGTATTATTATTATTATTATTATTATTATTATTATTATTTAATAATAATAATAATAATAATAATAATAATAATAATAATATTATTATTATTATTATTATTATTATTATTATTATTATTATGGTCTTACTCCTGTCAGCCGATTTCATGTTCCTCATGGGAGACACTTCTCGTGACGTAGGGATTAATTATATTTATTAGTGTGAGATATGCAGACAGCTGTCTGTTTGTATAAATACATGAATAAATGCCGGTATGTATGTATGTACGTATGTGTAATTGCTTTTGTTGAGGGGTTTTTGAGATAATTGCAAAGAAACAGACAGACGAACATACATACATACATACATACATACATACATACATACATACATACATACTGATATCCACTTCGGTCGCAGCAACAGAAAAGAATGGAGAGGAATTTTATTATAGGAAATGATGAAAGGGTAGAGGATAGGGTGCCTAAATGGAGTGGTCACTAAGAGGGAATGGATCTTATTTGGGTGGGTGTAAGGGTGTAGGGGTGTGAGGGAGGGGGTAGGTGAATGGCATTTGTTAGGGTGGGTAGAGGAGTGCAGGGATGTGAGTCAGAGGGAGTAGGTGAATGGATCTTACGAGGATGGGTAGAGGGTGTATGGGAGTAAGGGAGAGGCTGGGAGAAGACGTAGAAAGCCATGAGAAAGGTGTAGTTTGAAGTGGTAAGTGAATGAGAAAGTGAAGTGTGTAGGATGAGGAACAAGAATATTGACAAAGGACAGAAGTGGATGGTTGAATTATGGATGGAGATTTACACAAGCGTTCCTCCCCTTTTTTAAATTTGGCAGGCGGCAGAACGGCCTTTGCCCTACAAGTGTTAGGAGAGAAATTAAATCGAGTGAAGCAGAGTGTGTGGACAAGTCATGGGAAGAAATATAACTTTCTTATTTTCATCTCTTTATCATACCATCTTTTACAGAATGGTCACTAACGGATCATCATAGGCTCATGAATTTACTGTATCTTACACTGGCATATAAAAGAAAAGACATAACAACTGAAGCAGCAGAGAGGTAGTGCTCATTTTAAAATAAGTCCAGTTTTGGTTATCTCGCTTTTTTTTTTTTTTTTTTTTTTTTACATCAGGACACCATATAATATAGAGAGATCTTGTTAAACCATTTGACAGTACTTAAATGAGTTAGTATATCGCTCCTTATAATTCAGAGCTCCATTAATTAAGAGCTTCCAGAAGTGTAAATGAATTATTGATGGTAACTACAGTTCCCTGCAAAAGTTCTGTCCCTGCCCCTTCCATATTGTAGCTCAGAATAGTAATTAAGATTAGCAGTTAAAAAAGTATTTAACTAATGAAACAGTTTATAGTGACGGAATGCGACCTTACTTAAACTATGACGGTATTAGGGGTTACTGAAGGCTAGAAGGAGGAACTGAACACATGCATGCGATTGTACAGAGAGAGAATTAGCTATCTTCCCAGTCCCGTCTAAAGAAAATTTATAACTGACGAAATACAGTGAAAACCCAGTGTTTCATAATGGTTCGACTTTTCCGCTAAGTATTCGTCAAACTTTGAGAAAATACACATTTCTCTCTCTCTCTCTCTCTCTCTCTCTCTCTGTACATGCCAAGTCCTTGTTTCCACCACCGCTACACCTATCTTGCCTCTATTATGCATCTAACTTTTAAAAATTCAATAAACTAGATCCCAAGTCTCTCTCTCTCTCTCTCTCTCTCTCTCCTGAAATTCCGATCGTTTTTGTGTCCATGCAGAAGCGGTTACCACAACTTCAACCTCATTTCATTCTCTCTTTCAACATTTTTCTCCTCTTTACCAATTTTTTCTCCTTCTTTACCTTCATCCTGCTTGTCATTCCTTGCATGCCAGCCATTTTTGTCCACATTTTCGAGTGATTGCTAGAGTTTCAATCCCCTTTCATTTTCCGGTTCTTTCTACTAATTAGCATATTTCCTTGTTTGTCAAATTCTCTCTTTTCAGTCTTCCATTTTTTTTTTTATAATTTTTTTTTTTCTCCAAATTTCAAATATTTCTACTCAGTCTCCCTTGAACTGTTATTATATTTATCCTCTGCTAAATTCTGTCTTCTTTTAGTCTTCCATATTTCTTCATTTTTTGGCATTCCATTTTCTTTTTTTAATCTCAGATATTGCTAAAATTTCAGACTTTTTTTTTTTTATGTATCATTTTCATGTTTGTCATATTTCTAGTCTTTGCCATATTTTTTTTCGTTCTGTCTTCATTTCCTTCCCTTCCTTCTGTTCACCCATTTCTAAGTATTTTTTTTTTTAAATTTTCAAGCAATTACAAAGTTTAAATCTCTCATTTCTCTCCTGATTCACGGCCTTAACTTTTTTTTTTAAATTCTTTTCGCAATTTCTGACGTTCCAGCAATTCTTTTTCCTTTTTATAAATTTAATACTAAAACCTTAATTTAATGTGATACTTTTCTCATTTACACAGCTATTGCATTTCTCCTACAACGCCTCAGAATTCTCTTTTTCTTTATCATGACTGCCTTCTTTTTTATGTTTGTTTTCTCGTTCCTTCCTTTTTTTCCTCGTCTCCTCCGTCGTTCTCTCTCTCTCTCTCTCTCTCTCTCTCCATCCCCTCATTCCTGACATTCCAATCATTTTCATTTTCAGGCGTTTACAAAAAACTCCCAACCACTTTTATGCCCCTCCTTCCTCCATTATCACTACCGCCTCTTTCCCCCTTTTTATCGATTTTTTCTTCGCCTCCTCCTTCCTTCTTTCCTTCCTTCCTTCCTTCCTTCCATTTATCCACTGACTTCTTCCGTCCATTCATCCATTCTTTCCTCCTCTTCTTCTTTCCTCCTGTCCTCTGTGTTCCAACCACAATTATGATTATTTTCCCTCGTTTTAGCTATTACTGCAAAATTACTCTGCTATCCTACTTTTCCCCGTTTGTGTCAGTAATATAATTTTCATACTACTCGATTATTTTTCTCTTTCACCCTCTTCCTCCCTTCCCACTTTCATTCCCAGCATTCCAACAGTTTTATCTTTTTCTTTTTTTTTTGATAAATTACTGTACTTTTTTTTTATGCTTCTGGATTTTCCTCATTTACGCCGTTTGCATATATTTCATATTTTTTCTTTTCCATTCCTCCTTCTTCCTTCCTTCCTTCCTTCCTTCTTCCTTCCCTTCCTTCCTTTCTTCTTTGTTTTCCTTTCCTCCATCCCATGCATTCCAAACATTATTATTTTGTATTTTGAAGCGACTACTGCATTTTCAGTTTTCTTTTTTAGTCTCATCTTTTGCACTATTAATATATTTCTCGTTTATTATTTCTCTTCCTCCTTTGTTCCTTAATTCCTTCCTTCCTTCGCTCCTTCTTTCCTTCCTTCCTTCCTTCTTGTCTTCCCTATTTTCATTCTTCTTCACCTTCCATCTTTCAATCCTTCCTTCGTTTCATGCCTTCTCTCCTTCCTGTATCAGTATTTTTCGTTCTGCACTCATGCCTCCCTTCCCTCGTCCTTGCTTGCTCCCTCAGTCCACCCATTTTCTCATCCTTCCTGCTTTCATATCTCTCTTTCCAATATTTTCCGTTACTACGCTCCTTCCCTCTCTCAGTCCTTCCTTCCCAATGCTTTCTTCCATCTGTCGTTCCTGCCTTTTTGCTTTCATTCCTTCCTTGCTTCAGTCCGTCCTTCCGTATCTATATCTTTCCTCCTTTCATTCCTTCCTCCCTCCCTCCCTTCTTCAGTTTATCATTCCTTACCTATACCTTTCTTCTTCGTCTTACCTTCCTTCCTTTCCGCCATCTCTCATTCTCTCCTTCAGTACATCCTTCCATACCGATGTCTTTCTTCCATCTTTCCTTCCTTCTCTGCATCAGTCCTTCCTTCTTTCTCTGTTTTGTCTTCCATCTTTCCTTCCCTCCTTCCTCTTTTCCTTCCTCCTCTCCTTCAAGCTATCCTTCCTTCCTCCCACATTCAACAGCTCTCAGGCTACTCCATTCACCTCGCCCATGTTTCATCTCGCAAAGTTCCAGTTTTATCTCCAGTTTTCCTTCATTTTTTTTTTTTTTCATTTCTGGATTTGTGTGTGTTTGATCGTGTGCTTGTGTTTTTTTTTTCTTTTTCTGCTTGTTTGTTCTGTTCTGTTCGTTTATCTGTGCTTGTATCTTTGTCTGTCTCTTTGTTTCATGTCGCTCTGTGTCTGTCTGTCTCTATATCTGTCTGTTTTTTTATCTTCCCTTTTTTTTTCATTCTCTTTCTCCCATAGTATGTATCTGTGTCTGTCTGTTTGTTACTCTGTGATTCTGTTGTATTTCTGTGTCTGTCTGTCTGTCTGTCTGTCTCTCTCTCTTTCTCTCTCTCTCTCTCTCTCTCTCTCTCTCTCTCTCTCTCTCTCTCTCTCTCTCTCTCTCTCTCTCTCTTCACACACACACACACACACACACACACACACACACACACACACACACACACACACACACACGTCGAATTTCCCCCCATGCTCGACAGTTCAATTTGGCTCGACAGGCGGTGAAGGGAGAGAGAGTCGAGGCGTGTGGAATGAATTTTTAACTGCTGTCATCACGGCCTTCCTTGTTGGCATAGTAAGGCAAGAGGGAAAAGAGAGGGAGGGAGAGTAGAAAGAGAGGCATAGAAATGGAGAGAAGGGAAGAAAAGGGGGGAGAAAATGGGAGAGAGGGAGGTGGGAAAGAAGAGAGAGATCAAGAGAGGAAGGGTAGAAAGAGAGGGGGAGAGTAGAGGGAGGGGAAGAATAGGGAGGATGAAAAAGGAAAGGAGGGAGAAGAGAGGGGATAAAATGGGAGACATGGAGAGGGGAAAAAAGAAAGTGATTGTGTGTGTGTGTGTGTGTGTGTGTGTGTGTGTGTGTGTGTGCGTGTGTGTCTACGAGTTCTTGCTTTTCGTAATGGTGGGCGACTTTGCTTTTAGTTTCATTAGAGAACATTTGCTTACGCACACACACACCCCTGCATAGTTGTTGACTTTATACACGGGTTTTATTCGCCCCTGTTTAGAGAACAACTCTCATGTGTGGGGAGGCTTCCCACATACAGCTCTTCTCAGTAGGGTGGAGTCAAAGGCTTTTCTTCTTATCAACTCTCCTCCTCTTACTGGCTTCCTTCAACCTCTGTCTCTTCGTCGTACTGTTGCATCTTTACCTCTTTTCTGTCGTTACTTCCATGGTCACTTCTCCTCTGAACTGTCTACTTGCATCCCTCCACCTCTACGACGGGTACGTAGCGCCCTTCTAGCAACAAATTCTCATCCCTTTTCTGTCAAACTTTCTAATGCAAGAGTTAACCGTTACTCCCAGTCCTTCATTTATGCAACAGGTCAACTCTGGAACTGTCTCCCTCTGTCTGTATTTCCTATTTCCTATGATCTCCAGTCTTTCAAACGCAGTGTGTCCAGGCATCTCGAAATGAACGGATCTTGAATTTGGCTCTCTTTTATATTGTTTTTGTTTTTTTCTTGGAAGGAACGGTTTGCGGGGTCCTGGCCTGTGGTTCCTTCTTTCTTGCATAAAAAAAAACACCCCCCCACCCGCCCACACACACACACACACACACACACACACACACACACACACACACACACACTTTTAGATGGAAGGACCACTGTCAGCCACCAGTGAAAAGCATGCATATATTCACATCCATTACGGGGCCGATACTGTCTCTGATTCATGCAAATACCCCGACAAAGACGACGAATGCAAATGTACTCTCAGCTTCCAGAAATTGCTTGCTACGTCAGGTACTGGCAGGGGGAGGAGGTGAACTGGGGGGACTGGGGAGAGGAGGGTAGGTGAAGACACTGCTTTATGAATTCCCCAGTTGTATCTCCCAGTACTTCCCTTCCAGTAGCCCCTCCAAGTATCCCCTCCTAACACATCTTCCTAAGCTATTTATTTTGCACATTACACCTTGACACTCCCTTAATTTCTACCTTCACGTGGTGGCACCGAAATGGCCGGGCGGTGGAGCTGTCCGGTTATACAAATATCACTCAACTCCTTCCCTATCCCCCGAGAAAAAGGAGAGAGGATAAGGGTGACAGGTAAAAGGAATTATCAGCCTGCAGTCCACTGGGTTTAAGTAAAGATAAACCAAGGACCACAGCAACAACAACATGGAAATAAACAGGATAAACAGCACATGAGAGAATATTAATGAATTGTTTGCGTTGGACCCCTTCCCCAGCGATTTAATTTGCATATGACCCTCAGTATTTATATCATTATTTACCGATATACGATTTGGGTATTGACAGGGTTGGCGTTAATTATCATGGACGGGAATATTAACGTGCTAAATGAAAAACAAATACGCAAATAAATATATAAATAAATTGGTGAGGATGGGGTGCCAGGATTATTATTTCAGCCGGTTCAGGAGATGTCGAAGCCCATGTCTCTGAGCGATTTAGTCTGCATATTACACCTTAGCATTATCTTATATGTTAGTTATTCCTTCATACTATACAGCCATCGATTATATAGTTCTCATGGACAGGGAGAACAGTGTACCGTATGCAAGAATATAATAGTCACGAAGAAGTGCTAGGAAAGGCTTCTGATATTCCGAGACAATAGTTCTCAGTTCGGAGGTATTGGTGTGTGTGTGCGTGTGTGTGTGTGTGTGTGTGTCGGGGAATGAATGGATTCTACTCTCGTTGTGTGTGTGTGTGTGTCGGGGAATGAATGGATTCTACTCTCGTTGTGTGTGTGTGTGTGTGTGTGTGTGTGTGTGTGTGTGTGTGTGTGTGTGTGTGTGTGTGTGTGTGTGTGTGTGTGTCATTTATCCCCACACCCAGCACAGACAACCATGGTCCTGTACAGCATATCATAGACCAACCTAGTCACTCATCCCTTGTCCGTCTTAGCGATGGACTTCAAGACAACAGAGGTCCATTTACCGACGGGGATATTGGGGATGACAGCATCCCCCTTAAGGTGAATTGGTGGGTTGAAGGATCTTAGGAGACGACTGAGAATGCGTGGAGAGATCTGTGCTCCTTGTAAGTGAGAGAAATAAAATATTGCAGTGGCTTTCTCTCATAACTCAACATCATCATCATCACAGCAATTCGGTGTGTCACAAATACTGTCTCCATCCCACTACCACCACCACCATCACCACAATCACACCACCACAGTCTCCTCCATCACCACCACAAAATAATTCTCTGTCTCCACCACCATAACCACAACAACGAGGGGAGGGGTGGAAACAATTCTATTTTTTTTTTCACCGTCCACTACCACAACACCCTGTAGCACCACCACCACCACCATCATCGTCACCTTACTTCTACAATAACTTTCACCACTACCACAATAGTCCACGCTAGGAACACTACTACCACCACCACAACACTTTCAAAAGCCATCGCTGTATTTACCCCCAACAAAATACTATACCACCACTGTCACCACCAGCACCACACAACCACATCATACACCATTGCCATCACCATTACACCACCACAGACAACATCGTCCATCAATACCACAAAAAAGCCGTCCACTATCACTGCTACCACCATCACCACCGCACCACCACAAAATACTCCAAAACACCCACAGTCACCACCACAATCCCAGCAGCCAACACCACACTGCAACAAAAATCTCCATCATCACCTCTACCACCACCATCACTACACCATAACATCCTCCAACACCACCACAAAAATCGTTCTCTATCCCCACCACTATCACCACCACAACAGAGGGGGGGGGGAACTATTCTAAGCTTTTTTCCCTGTTCCTGCTTCCTCCCTTCTCCAACGCCCTCATTCTTGCCCTTTTAATTTCACTCGTGTGGTGGTTTGTGGTATAAGCGTGCGTTTTCCAGCCTCTGTGTGTGTGTGTGTGTGTGTGTGTGTGTGTGTGTGTGTGTGTGTGTGTGTGTGTGTGTGTGCGTGCGTGCGTGCGTGTGTGTGTGCGCGCGCGCGCGCGCGCGCTTTGTTTCAGTCTTGTATACTGTGTGTGTGTGTGTGTGTCTCCTTTGTTTCATTCTTGTTTACTCTGTCTCTGTCTGTCTGTCTGTCTGTCTGTCTCTCTCTCTCTCTCTCTCTCTCTCTCATTTTCACGTTTTTTTCGACTAACAGAAACAACTGCCAATTTTTCCTCCTCAAGTCAAGATAGCAAGCTGATGGGGGCATTTTTCCTGATTCATTTCCACACTTGTTTGTAAAGTAAAAGTCGCCACTACTGGGAACTTTTTTTATGTGTCTTTTTGGCAATTAATGATGAGAAGGAAAAAAAAAAAAGATGAGGTCATGGCGTATTGCTGATGATAGGGTTTTGAAAAATTTAATGGTAAAAAAGAAAGACAAGGAAAAATAATTGAATCTTTATGCTGTGCTTATTATGATAGGGATAAAAATTAAAATTTATGGAGGAAATCTTTTTCAGTCGCCCTTATTTAATGAAAGAAAAAGAAAGAAACTAAGGCTGAGATCCTGCAAAACTTGTCACGTCCAAAGGAAACTGAGCAGAAGAATACTGTATTAAAATCAAGTATATTCGTTTCCAGCTGCCAAGGCACATAGCGTAGGAAAGGCACACAGAGGAAGACAGTTTCAGCGCCTATCCGTTTTACACATGAGTCGGTTTATCACACCCAACATCTGCGAACCCGATTATACGAGGGAAGTTATGTGATCCTTTCAAGGTAAATCGTGAGAAAATGAGTCACATACTGATAATGAAAGAAAACTATTGGAGTGAGTTATGTATTTTTGAAGCTAAGGAAAGGATTGGATTTATGTGTTAAAATTACCACAGAAAAATGATAATGATAGTAGTAGTAGTAGTAATAATAGTAGTCGTAGTAGTAGTAGTAGTAATAGTAGTAGTAGTAGTAAGTGGTAGTAGTAATGATAATAATCATCATCATCATAATCATCCAGACCTCTTCCCATCCAAGGATGAGGTGAACATAAGAACATAAGAACATAAGAAGAGAGGACAACTGCAGTAGGCCGGTTGGCCCATGCTAGGCAGCTCCTAGAAGAGTAACTGAACTACTAGAATGAGATAAGGATAGCAAAGAAGAAGGCTCTCCCCCGCCCTCCAAACCCTCCAGCCGAAGCCGGCAGGAAAAAGTCAGAAAGAACACCACGCCATATAGAAAAACTGGCGTGGACATTTTACAGGAAAGTGTGAAAGGAGAATAGAGACTATCATAGTGTAACCTGAAAAGAAAATTTATTTTTGAATTAGTATTGGTTATAATATTTTCTTTATTCTATATCCACCCCTTATTTGTCATATGCTTATCTAGCCTATGCTTGAAACTCTCAATGGAAGAGGCAGCAACTACTTTACTAGGTAGCTTATTCCATTCGTCTACTACTCTATTACCGAACCAATTTCTACCGATTTCCTTTCTGAAACGGAATTTTTCTAGTTTGAAACCATTATTTCTAGTTCTATCCTGTATGCTCACTTTAAGTACCTTGCTAATATCTCCCTTATTTATACCATTCATCCACTTAAAAACCTCAATTAAGTCTCCCCTTACTCTACGCCTCTCTAGCGAATGCAGACTTAGTCTTTTCAGTCTGTCTTCATATGACAGGTTCCGGACGTCATGTATCATTTTAGTCATTCTTCTCTGTACATTTTCTAACGAATTAATATCCATTCTATAGTAAGGACACCAAAATTGTACTGCGTAGTCTAAATGTGGCCTCACCAATGCTAGATAAAGTTTCAGTATTACTTTAGATGATCTATTGCTCACGCTTTTCGAAATAAATCCTAGGACCCTATTTGCTTTATTTCTCGCATTAATGCACTGTTGCCTAGGTTTAAGGTCGTTACTAATCATAACTCCTAGATCTCTCTCGCATTCAGATTTGCTAATTTCTTTGTTATCTAAGCTGTATTTAGTATCTCCAATGGTCTTGCCTACGTTAAGTACTTTACATTTTTCAACGTTAAATTCCATTTGCCAAGTTTTAGACCATTTGGACAATGTATCGAGGTCTTTTTGTAAGTAATGGCAATCGTCAGTCGAGTTAATGATACGCCCTATTTTTGTATCGTCGGCAAATTTGCTGATTCTGCTATTGACTCCTAAGTCTAGATCATTTATATATATGATAAATAATAAGGGACCAAGTACTGAACCCTGTGGTACACCGCTAGTTACTAATCCCCAGTCCGACTTAGTTCCATTTATTAATACTCTCTGCTTTCGTCCTTTCAGCCAGGATTCTATCCATTTTAAGATATCGCCGTCTATACCGTGTGCTCGAACCTTTCTAACTAACCTTTCGTGTGGGACTCTATCAAAAGCTTTACTAAAGTCCAGATAAATAACATCGTAAGCTTTATCGCTATCTACTGCCTCATAGACCTCCGAGTAGAATGACAACAAATTTGTGAGGCAGGATCGTCCTTGCCTGAATCCGTGCTGACTTTCGTTTATAAGATTAAATCTTTCTAAGTGTTCTCTAATCCTATTTGCCAAAATTGACTCTAACATTTTTCCTACTATTGACGTTAGACTTATCGGACGATAATTCGACGCAGCTGATTTATCACCCTTTTTAAAGATGGGCACTACGTTTGCGGTTTTCCACGCCTCTGGAACTTCTCTGGAACTTAAAGAGTCATTAAATAACGTTAAAAGTGGCTGACATAATTCTTCTTTGGTTTCTTTTATAATTTTTGCATATATGTCGTCCGGACCTGGCGATTTTTGAGGTTTTAACTTGTTAATTTCTTTCAATACGTCCTCCTTACTAATGGTTATTTTACTAAGAATATTTTCCGTATTCTCATGGTAAATATTTTCTGCTTGAGGGACCAGGCTTAGATTTTCCTTGGTGAATACTGATATGAAATAATTATTTAGGATGGAGCACATTTCTTTATCTTCACTGGTAATGTCACCTGATTCTGTTCTGAGTGGTCCTATCCTATCTTTATTTTTCGTTCGGTACATTTGATAAAAACCCTTGGGGTTTACTTTTGATTCACTTGCAACCTTAATTTCATAACTTCTCTTTGCTTTTCTTATCTCCCTCTTTACTTCTCTATTTAAAATTGTGTACCGGTTACGTAAGTGTTCCTCTCCACGTTTTATTTTTCTATATATTCCTTTCCTTTGGCCTATGAGAGATTTTAATCTGTTGTTTAACCATCTTGGTTCTGAATTGTTAGTTCTAAACGGTTTTGAAGGAATATATCTATCTTGGCCTCCGTATATTATATTTATTAACTCGTTATACTTCTCACTGGTCGAACGTCTGTTTGGTACTGGAGCTGAGTTAATTTCCGTCACCTGGACTACATTCCTATCTACTACCTCCCCCCTCACAGACACCTGACGGACATCCCCACGTGCTTCCTGCGCCTGACCTATGACCTGGGGATCCCCACTAACCTGACATTCCCTCAAATAGCTAATCTCCCTGTGGAATACCGTTCGAAAATAAGCTCTTAAGCCATCGAAATCTCCTAGACGAAAATTAGGAACGGTGGAGGTATTTTCAGTGGAACAGACATCCCAAATAAATTTGAACTTAATTTCTTCATGATCGCTATTACCAAGTCGTCCACCAGCCTCTATATCGCTAATGATATTTTCTTTATTAGCTAAAACCAAATCTAGTATATTATTACCTCTGGTGGGCTCCCTGATATACTGATAAAGGAAATTATCCTGTACTACCTCTAGAAATTCCTCTGACTCTGCATCTCCTGTCTGATTTCTCCAATCTATCCTTGGCAGATTAAGGTCCCCAACAATTATTACTAAGCTGGACTGTGATGCTTTCCTAATTTCCTCCCAGAGGTATTTACTATCAGCTCTACTTAATTTTGGAGATCTGTAAATTGCTCCTAAGACTAATTTCTCCCTATTGTTACTAATTTCAACCCAGACACTTTCTGTGTCCCTATTTACTTTAATGTCTGCTTTATTGTAACAGTTAAATGAATCCTTTACATAAATAGCTACCCCTCCCCCCTTTCTTCCCTGACGGTTTGACACAAAAATATTATAGCCTTTTATCTGATATTCTGCTAAAAATTCTCGAGTGTCTGTATTCATCCAAGTTTCACTAATAACGGCAATGTCTATTTTCTCTGTACAAATTAAAGCCCTCAGTTCATCCATTTTATTACGTAAACTCCGGCTGTTTGTGTAGTACACTTTCAGATTATTACGAGTAGTTATGCCTTTACCTTGGCATTTACTGTTATTTATTTTATTACTAACTGGGAAACTCTTTACTTTACTAATATAACAATTTTTTGTACTATCGCTTATCGCCCTTCTATCATTGCTTGTTCTATCATCTATCATCGCCTGCTCAATTTGAGGTGCCTGAGTGGATGTATCTACACTATTGGTTGAACTTTTGTTCTTAATTTTGCAAGTATCGATGCATCTATCCAAACATGGTAATAATGATTTCTGACTGTAGTTGCTGCATCTTCCTGTACACCTACTTCTCAATCTCGAAAAAATCCCTCCAACTCCCTATCTATCATTCCAGCTAAAACAGTAACTCCTTGCCTGCTAAGATGAGTCCCATCCCAACTATACAAGGCACTTCGTCCATAAAACCGGTCCCAGCTGTCTATGAAAGGTGTTGCATTATCTTTGCAATACCTTTCAAGGCGGCAATTAAACCCTATTGCCCTGCTCAACCATTCCCTTCCAACCCGCCACCTTGGTAAAACACCAAGCACTACAGGGGTTCCTCCCCTCTCCCTAACCTTTTCTAACATCAACTTGTACCTTTTCCACAGTACCTCACTCTTACGGCTACTAATATCATTGCCTCCTACACTGAGGCACACAGTGGGTTTGTCACCACTTTCCTTTACGATATTTGAAATTTTATCTACCACATTAGCCACCCTGGCCCCTGGAAGACACACATGTTTAGCGAGTGGAGTATACATGGCCCTGTTCAGATATCTCACCTGGGAGTCTCCAACAACAACAACATTTTTCTTACCTTTCTTGTTCTGTTTATACTTACCTGTACTGGAAGTTCTCTCACCGTCCTTCTCCTCTACTTCCCTCTCTGCCTTCCCTTCACATTCGTCCCGTAGTGCGTCGAATGTATTAGTTGTCTTAATTTCCGTTTGCTTTTTAAGAGTGAACTTCGTTGCACCCTTGTTAATTAGTGTCCAACCTTCAGCCTTTTTCTCTTTCTCCTCCAACATCTCCTCCAACAATTCCCTCATCTGTGCCTTCTCCTGCCTGAGAATTTGTACCTCCCGCTTCAGTTCGAGAAGTTCCTCCTTTAATTCAAGGTAGTCCTTTTCAGTACCTGCAGTGGGGACACAGCTCTCTGCCGAGGAAGCCATTACGCACTAGTTCACACAAGGTAGAACACACTATCACGGGTCACTACGGGTCACCACAACACACACACTCACGGATCACTAGCACAGCACTATCGCTGATCACTACAACACACTAACACAACCACTATCACAGATCACTAAAGCACACTAGCACAACACTACCACAGGTCTCTAGCACGTCTGAGCTGACTGGCCTCACGAGAGCGACAATAAAATAAACTGGAAGTGAAATTAAACTCCCAAAGCATGTTCTCGATATGCCACTCTAAGCGCAGTAATTTCACTGTTTCATAATTCAAAAGAGGATTAGGTACTACAGGGAATAAAAAAGAAAAAAAAATAAGCTGCTCATTCCGCCAGAACGAGGTAAATAACGCCAAGGGGGAAAAAAAAATAGAGTGGAAAAGAGTAAAAAAAAAAATGACAATGTATGAGTGACAAATTCCCTCCTAATCAGTCGTAACACTTTAATTTCATTCTTTCAAAATACTGTAGTAGTAGTAGTAGTAGTAGTATTAATAGTAGTAGTAGTAGTAGTAGTAGGAGGAGGAGGAGGAGGAAGAAGAAGAAGAGGAAGAGGAGGAGCATGGAGACCTTCAAACTCTTGCTACCCCTGTCAGCCTTGAAACATTTCCCACACGTCCAAATGGCAGCCACACCCGCAAAGCTTGACCGTCCCCAGAGAGGTTTTCCCAAGGAGAGCTTTTGTCCCCGGAGAGCTTTTGTCCCCGGAGAGCTTTTGTCCCCAGAGAGCTTTTGTCTCCAGAGAGCTTTTGTCCCAGAGAGTTTTCCTCACAGAGAGCTTTTGTCTCAGAGAGCTTTTTTTTCTCAGGTAGTTTTGTCCCAGAGAAAATCAACACATCGCGATCTCCCCGACATTCTTGTATTAGAGACCTTGATCTTCAACGCAACACTTTCCGGATTTCCGTACCGTTCCCCCCCACACACCGTCCTTGAACCCGGAACAATGGGGATTTTTTTTTTTTTTTTTTTTTTAGAGGGGGGTAATGAGGGGCCTGATATATGAGTTCCTGTATCGCACTGATTCGGTATTTTGCCGTCTTAATTGGGGGATTACCTGAGCATTGCGGAAGTGGGGAAATGTTTATCTGCAGTTTACCTGCCTGTCTGTTTGTATGTCTGTCTGCTTGCGTATCGTTTTATCTATCTATCTCTGTTTATTTATCTATCTGTCTGTCCGTCTGTCTATGTACTGTATATCTGTCTATCCATATGTCTCATTGTGTGTCTGGTTGTTTATCTTTCTACCTGTCTGTCTGTCTGTCTGTCTGTCTGACTGTCTGTCTGTCTTTGTATCTGTCTGTCTGTCAGTCTGTCAGTCTGTCTGTCCATCTATCAATCAGACTATCTACAGGTAATCATATCTCATCAGTCTACCTGTCTGCTAATTTTCCCCCACTAGAAATAAGACACAAAATCGTACACCGTCTCCCTTTCTGAGTAAAATCCCCATTCCATTAAAAAAGAAAAAAAGGCATAAAAATCCACTCTCTCCGTTAGGGGTTGTTAAATCTGGCCCTTGATATGCCTCGCCTCTGTTACAAAGCATTACAGTCTGGCGAAATTGCTTTAGTTTGAGGTACAGGTGTCAGAATTTGCATACGGGGGTACAGACTCACTCAAACTTTTTATATCTGGCGTTTTTTTACACGCAGGGTAATGAAATGTGTGTGTGGGAGAGGCTGAGTGGGGGTGTTTGTGTGTGTGGTTGGGGTATGGGTGTGTGTGTGTGGGGGGGGTGATGGGATGTGTGTGTGTAGGTGGGTGGGTTTGTATTTGTATGTGTGTGTGTGTGTACGACTTTTTATGATAGAGAAAATGCGTGCTGTCAGTCATGCCCATATTCCTGTTAACTGAGTAGGGGAAAGGCGAAGCTTTTTATCTATCTTTCTGTTAATCTGTCTGTCTACCTGTCTGTATGTCAGTCTGTCTGTCTGCCAGTCTGTGTGTCATTCTGTTCACTTATTTATATGTGTATTTATTGATCTATGTATACTGGAGGGAAAGAAAGGAACAGTTTAATTGAAATTTTTAAAAGGTCGTTGTGCAGAAGACTATCACAATCCACACTGCCGATTTTATACTGTCACACTTCACACTGCTGCACCTTACACTGCCAAGTCCAGTACTGAATTACCTCACACTACCACAGTTCACACTCTCCGAGCTGACATTGTTACAATAATTCACACTCGCACACATCACACTGCCACTGACTCACTTCACACCGGCACATCTCACACCGGCACACCTCGCACTGGCATACCTTACACCGGTACACCTCACACCGGCACATCTCACACCGGCACACCTCACACTGGCATACCTTACACCGGTACACCTCACACCGGCACACCTCACACTGGCATACCTTACACCGGTACACCTCACACCGGCACACCTCACACTGGCACACCTCACACTGGCATACCTTACACCGGTACACCTCACACCGGCACATCTCACACTGGCATACCTTACACCGGTACACCTCACACCGGCACACCTCACACTGGCATATCTTACACCGGTACACCTCACACCGGCACATCTCACACTGGCACACCTCACACTGGCATACCTTACACCGGTACACCTCACACCGGCACACCTCACACTGGCATACCTTACACCGGTACACCTCACACCGGCACACCTCACACTGGCATACCTTACACCGGTACACCTCACACCGGCACATCTCACACCGGCACATCTCACACCGGCACACCTCACACTGGCATACCTTACACCGGTACACCTCACACCGGCACACCTCACACCGACACACTTCACACTGGCACACCTTACACTGGCACACCTCACACTGGCACACCTCACACAGGCACACTTCACACTGGCACATCTCACACCGGCACACCTCACACCGGCACACTTCACACTGGCACACCTCACACTGGAACACCTCACACTGGAAAACCTCACACCGGCACACCTCACACTGGCACACTTCACACTGGAACACCTCACATTGGCACACCTCACACTAGCACACCTCACACTGGAAAACCTCCCACTCCCACAGATAGAAAGATAGACAACCATTGACATAAAAGAAAATGCAGACAAAGATTTAGAGATAAGCAGACAGAGAGAGAAATAGACAAACAGGCAGACAGCAGACAGCTCTTAATATCATTACTTTTTTTTTGTCCCTCTCCCTAATAGCGCCGTTAGTGAAGTTGTCCGCCATATCCATTGTAAAAGTGGCCATCTCGCAGCAGCCGTGTCTTGTGCTGGTGGGGACTCAGCTGTGTGTTACTGCCCACACCCATGCCCCTCCCCCCTTCAAGCCCCCCGCCTCCTTCCCCCTCCTCCTTCCCCCATTCCCCTACCTTCCCCCACCCATACCGCTTCTTTAAAACCCCCAGCTCCACCACACCACATAAATATTCATATACTGTACATATACATATATATACACATGCATTCTTACATATACGGTATATAACCTGTCATAAATACACACACACACACACACACACACACACACACATTTATAAATGGAGAGAGAGAGAGAGAGAGAGAGAGAGAGAGAGAGAGAGAGAGAGAGAGAGAGAGAGTAATGCATGCATATACAAACACACGCAAACACATACGGATACGTTTTTGTACACACACACGTAAATATCTATCTCTGTTTATCTGTCTACCTGTTGATCTGTGTCTGTCTGTCTGTATGTATGTATTTATATGTGTCCCTTTGAATGTATGTACAATTAGGGGCGAGAGGTTGGTGGGTCGTCACAGCCAAACATTATCCCACACTCAAAAAGCACTGATTGCCTTCCTGCTTTCCCCAGTTCGTGTTTTTATCATGCCATTTTTGGGTCCTCACTGAATAGGGATTGGGGGATTGCTCAGAGGGATCTTTTGCTTTTATTTTTCTTTCCTTTTTTTTTTTATATTTGGGTGAAATGACGTTTCGAGTACGGGCTTTTTTTTTTTTTAATTATTATTTTTCTTGGCTCCTTTCCGAATTATTGTATCTCGAGAATTAACGTTCATTAAAAAGGGGGATTTTTTTTTTTTTTGAGTATGAGTATTTATTTTTATAGTATGAGAAATCGAGTCATTTTTCATTCGCATACGTACAGTCACAGGCACAATTAGCTTCCCATTTCTGTCTGAAGAAAATTTACAGCTGACGAAACTCAACGAAAATCCAGTATCGGCTAATGGGCGTTTCAAATGATTCGACTTTTCCGCTATGTATTCGTCAGACACAGGAAAGACACAAGGAAGATACTGTACATCCACGGGTAAAAATTCTCCACACGTCTTAACCTCTACACTGAAGAAGGCTTAAGATTTCTGCCCTCTTGATCAGCTCGTTCAGTTGGATGACGCATTTTGGATTTTGATCTTGTGGCTTCCAGACGATTTTATTCGCCTTGGGGTAGATTTTTCGGACTGGTGGGTTTAGGCCTGGCCTTCATTAACTTCCTGTTTTGCTATCCGTGTCTTAACCCTATAAAATCAGATATCAGTGTTATAGTCTTCTCCGTAACAAGCAGCCTCCATAGGACCATTAGATCAGTTACTGGTTGTTGTCCTTTGTACTCCTTTGAATTTATATACCACAAGACATCTCCTCCCAAGCTGAATAAAATCATCTGGTGGCAGAGAGAACACGTTAATAATCATTGCTTTAACAATATCCATTTAGATATTGATACAACTTCGAAACAATGTAAAAGAGCAACTGTAGATGTGCTTAAAAGAACTCTCAGTAGTCATAGTGACCACCCCAGGCTCATCTGAACGTGAACCCAAATGGAATTGAGGCTGAAGTTGCCCTTTTCCCTCAGTCCACCATCCCAGTTGCAGGGGATAGGGATGGATAGGGGCGTTTGTACAACCAGGCAGGAGAGCAGACCAATTATAATTGTGCCACCACGAGAAGGCGTTCCTCTCCACCACAGATAAAACTCTCGCGTACAATAAATCATTCCTTAATTCACTGACCCCTTTTAGAACGAGAGAAATTTGGCCTTCCTTGCTCTTGCTACGGACAGATCATTATTATAGAGTTAAAAATGGTTTCCGGTCCTCTAAAAAATAAACATGTCCTTTTTTTTTTTTTTTCATTTCCAGTAAGAGAGAGCACAGAGATAAGTGAGATATATTTATCCTGTCCCTTTACGTCCATTAGATAACTTATTTTTTATTTTATTCTCGTTACTTTCAGGTAATCTGATTCTCTTTTAGGGGAGACATGGGTTTTCTTCTGGGCTGACCCTCCATCCATCCACCAAGTCTGGTTAAAGTCGGATTAAGGCTGATTATTTTATTCACACACACACACACACACACACACACACACACACACACACACACACACACACACACACACACACACACACACACACACACACACACACACACACCGCTCTGACTCCGCAAATGTCAATGTAAAATCCATCAAAACAAGACTGAGTATGAAGAGAACCAAATAAGCTTAAAAACAGGCCCAAAATAAGCTTTAACTCCGAATCGGAAACCCTCTAATACCACCACCGTGTATAACGCGATAAAGGGAACCAAATCCATCCAGCGTTCCACCCAAAACCCAACACTACCGCCACTGCCACTACAACCACCACCAATACCAACCCCACCACAACCACCAACACCATCATCACTACCACAGTCAACCCCACTTATTGTCACTACCACCACCACCACCAGACCAGCCCTACCACTGCCACCACCACCACCATGACCACCACCATCGCTACCACCACAACCATTACGCATTACGCCGCTTGTTCCATAGTAACCATTGTTTATTGTCCTCCCTTGCCAACTCCATGCATACATAACGCAATTTTGACACACAGGCGGAAAAAAAAAAATGCAGGACTAGGGAGGGCCGAAATATACAGTAGCATGTGGCAATTTCGCACATACAGAGATGCGATTATTTGGTGTGAGGGGGAGAGAGAAAGTGTTGCTGGTTGTGTGTGTGTGTGTGTGTGTGTGTGTGTGTGTGTGTGTGTGTGTGTGTGTGTGTGTGTAAGGAAGAGATGTGTGTGTTTGTGTGAGAGGAAGAGATGTGTGTGTGTGTGTGTGTGTGTGTGAGGAAGAGATGTGTGTGTGTGTGTGTGTGTGTGTGTGTGTGGAAGGGATGTGTGTGTTTGTGTGAGAGGAAGAGATGTGTGTGTGTGTGTGTGTGTGTGTGTGTGTGTGGAAGGGATGTGTGTGTTTGTGTGAGAGGAAGAGATGTTTGTGTGTGTGTGTGTGTGGAAGGGATGTGTGTGTTTGTGTGAGAGGAAGAGATGTGTGTGTGTGTGTGTGTGTGTGTGTGTGTGTGTGTGTGTGTGTGTGTGTGTGTGTTTGTGTGTGCGTGTGTGTGTGTGTAAGGGATGTGTGTGTTTGTGTGAGAGGAAGAGATGTGTGTGTGTGTGTGTGTGTGTGTGTGTGTGTGTGTGTGTGTGTGTGTGTGAGAAGAGATGTGTGTGTGTGTGTTTGAGAGGAAGAGATGTGTGTGTGTGTGTGTTTGAGGAGTAGGGGATTTATAAAGTGAAGATAGATATGAGAGAGAGAGAGAGAGAGAGAGAGAGAGAAGGATATGGAGAACATGAAAGAGGCTGAGGGGATCGGTGTAATGTTGGTTGTGTAAGAGGTGTGTGTGTGTGTGTGTGTGTGTGTGTGTGTTTCTGTTGTGATTTGTACCTGTGGGAGTATGTGTGCGTTCGCCAAAAATATGGGAAGAAGGGGAGGGGGAAGAGAGAGAGAGAGAGAGAGAGAGAGAGAGAGAGAGAGAGAGAGAGAGAGAGAGAGAGAGAGAGAGAGAATGGAGTGGGGAAATATTTGTGGATGAAAAGGGAGCTTGGTTTTATATCAGTAAAAGTGAGAGAGAGTGAGAGAGGGGAAGGGAGGCGACAGGGAGAGAGTGAGAGGGGAAGAGAAACAGTGAAGTAGAGAGAAAAATTCGAGAGAGAGGAAGATGGACTGTGGAGGAGTGAATGTGAGGGAATGAGGGAGAGGGAGAGAGAAACTCAGAGGGAGGGAAAAGCGAGAAGGAGAGAGGGAAGGAAGAAGTAAAGATAGAAGGCGAGAAGGTGATTCAGATAAAAAGGAATGATGAATGAAGAAAGGAAGGAAAGCAGGAAGGAAAGAAGGAAGGAAGGAGTGAAGGAAAGAAGGAAGGAATGAAGGAGTGAAGGAAGATTGTAGCTCAGGGATATTGATTAGGGTGATTGAGCCGAGTCTGTCGTAAGGGCCTCAGTGTAGGGAAGAAGAAGGAGGAGGAGAAGGAGGGAAGAAGAGGGAAATAAAGGTGAGGAAGAAGAAGTAAGGAAGAAGAGGGAGGGGGATATGAAGGAAAGGAAGGAGGGAAGCATATAAAAGGGGGAGGAAAGTAAACAATAAGGTAGGAAAGAAGAAAAAAAGGAAGGAAGGAAGGAAGAAAGTGGGGAAGCTGGAAGTAAACAACAAGGAGGGAAAGAAGGAATGAAGAAGTCGATGAGTTACTGAGTGAATAAATAAATGAAGGAATGAAGGAAGGTGGGCGTTTAATGATACACTGTGGCTCAGGGTTATTGATTAGGGTGATTGAGCTAAGTCTGTCACAAGGATCTCAGTGCAGGGAAGAAGGAAATAAAGAAGGAGGGGAGGGAGGAGAAAGAAGAGGAAGAAAACGAAGGAAGCAATAGAATACGCAAGAGAGAATGGGACAGAATACGAAAGCGCAAAGAGAGAGAGAGAAGGGAGCGGGAAGAGGAGGAAAATAGAGAGAAGAAAGAGGAAATGAAAACATAGACATCACTCCGCTGTTGCAACCCTCCATCTGACAAAGCACATACCCCCCACCTCCCAGCACACCTAACCAAGCACATGACGGTCCTCACTCCCCTTTCCCCTCTGCACAACACAGACATTAAAACTTAAAAATATCAGCAATTTATCCTTGGTAATGATGAAGCTATGAGCAGATTTGATGACCTGTGCTTTTTCATTTAGGCAGCTAATTTTTATGATTGGATAATAGGTACGGTCATGAAACTTCATAAGTAATTGGGTATTCATATAATCATTTATCATGTACATTTTCTGCCTCCTAGGTGTAATAGTTGCAGAGTTTTAATAGAAAAAATACACTAAAATAATCAGTTTTATGTTTTTTGCAATTTCATAACATTATATAATCTCATGGCATTCTAACTACCAAAAGGCACCAGGAGGCATATTAACACTTATTCCTGGAGAGTTTGAAGTCTGTACCAGTAACAGTTTCTGAGTCCTAGCCCGGAAACGATTTTTTTTTTACTTTTTCATTATTAAAAAAAAAAAAACTATTTAAGACAGCATTCCGCCTATCAAAAGGTACCAGTTCACTATAAGGCACATAACTATGTGAAGTTTCATGACCCTATAGTGAATACTTTCTGAGTCCTGGCCCGAAAACGAAATCTTTGCACACTGCACTGACCCTGTCAGGTGGAGGGTAAAAGAAAATAAAATTAATGTGAAAATAAATGAAAATTATGGTAGGAAAGGAAAAAAAGGATAGATAAGATAGACAGAAACAGAAAGAGGGGAAAAGAGAAATATGTTGAATAAAAAGTGTGTGAAAATAGGAAGATTTAAACAGAAGGAACCGTAAGAGGTACGACAAAGGAGAAGGAGACAAAAGAGGAATAAATCAGAGACTAAAACGAAGGACGAAGAAGGAGGAGAGGAAGGAAAGAAGGAAGAGAGGGCCGGGGAAGAAGAATGGAGGAGAAAAGAGGAAGCATAAAGAGGTGAATGACATGGAGAGGGAGCAGAGGTGAAAGAGGAAGAGGCAAGTAGGTGATAAATTTGGAGAAACGAGGAGGTTGTGGAGAGAGAGAGAGAGAGAGAGAGAGAGAGAGAGAGAGAGAGAGAGAGAGAGAGAGAACGTGGTGGAAAACGAAGTGAAGACAGGGGAGAAAGATGTATTAAAGTGGAAAGAACAGAGAGAGAGAGAGAGAGAGAGAGAGAGAGAGAGAACGTGGTGGAAAACGAAGTGAAGACAGGGGAGAAAGATGTATTAAAGTGGAAAGAACAGAGAGAGAGAGAGAGAGAGAGAGAGAGAGAGAGAGAGAACGTGGTGGAAAACGAGGTGAAGACGAGGGAGGAAGTTGTATTAAAGTGGAAAGAACAGGGGGAGAGAGAGAGAGAGAGAGAGAGAGAGAGAGAGAGAGAGAGAGAGAGAGAGAGAGAGAGAGAGGGGAAAGAAGTCAGATAAAGAATTATTTCGTATATGAATATATGGCAAAATCTGTCAAAAGAATAAAGAAAGAATAAGGAAAAGAAATAAGTAAAATCAGTACTGAGAAAATAAAGAAGGTCTGGTGGTGAGCAAATAGAAAACAAGAATACTAAAAAAAAGGCAATGACAAAAGCAAAATGGGACAAAGAGGAGGGGAGAAAATGATGGAATATTATTGTTGGAAAACTGTACTGAAAAAAGGCGAGAAAAAAAATCGCACACACACACACACACACACACACACACACACACACACACACACACACACACACACACACACACACACACACACACACACACACACACACACACACACACACACACACACACACACACACACACACACACACACCAAGTACTGGAAAAAATGGCAAAATGTAAAGAAAATTGATAAAGCAGAGGAAAAGTAACCAGGTGGAAGAAAGTGGAAGCAAAGGGGAAGGAAAGAGGGGGGGAGAAGGAAAAGAGAAGGAAGCATAAGAAGGAAAGACGAAGAGAAATACAGAAGAGGAGGGTAAAGATAAAGTGGAGGGAGGAAAGAGGAAAAAGGAGAGATGAAATGTGAGAGACGAGGAGGAAAGAGAAAAGGACGATGAATTGTTGAAGATGCCGGAGGGAATGTGATGAATAAAGGGAAAGAAATGAAAAAGAGGAGAGATGAAGGAGAAGCAGAGCAAGGGAGGATGAATTATTGAGGATGGTGAAAGGAAGGAAAGAAGAATGATGAAGAATGTAGGGGGAAATGAAAGACGGGGAGAGAGAGGAGAAATGAGGGAGAAGATGGAGAAAGGTTGAGAATGGCTAAGAAATCTTGGAGAGAAAGTCACAGAAAATAAAAGACGAAGTAAAGAAATAACAGACTAGCCCGGTTGAAACTCTCACCTTCCCCGTAATGACGTGTGTTCATTTTAGAGCTTGCTGGAGGTGCTGGGGGTGGGGTGGGGGGCGCCTTCCCGTGGTGGCAGAGAGAGATTACCAGGTGACTCCACTGCCCTATCGTACTGTACAAGCATCCCTCATGAATTTCCAATGAACGTCGAATCACCTCTTTACATTTTGCGTTATTGTGTTCTCATTTCTCGAACGATTATGGCTGGTTCAATTGTTATACCCTCGTTCATCCCTTCCCTTATTGTTCATCAGTGTTCATCTCTTCCCCTGCTGTTCACCGCTGTTTATTCCGTGTTTATCTGGCCCCTCACTGTTTAATTATATTGTGAGAGAGTGAGTGGGGCGATTGGGGGACTTGCTTTGTGTATGGTTTTGTGGTTAGTGAAGGATAATGAAGGATAGGGATGGACAGTGAAGGGGTTAATGAAGAGGGTAATGAATGAAAATGAGGGATAATGTAAGGGAATGAAGAATAATGAAGGCAAATGAAGAGAAAACGGACATAGCATTTGCAGGTGATGAAGAAAATGATGATATGGATGTAGGAGAGAGCAGAATGTAAACAAATGACATAAGCGATTTATTCTTAACCGTTCCAGACGCCTTTGTTACCGTCTGTCTGCCCATCTATCTATCTGTCTAGGTGTCTACTGTCGCTGTCTATTTATCTGTTTGTCTGTCTGTCTACCTTCTCTGTGTTATTTAGTCTCTTCCTTTTTCCCGATGTTCCTCCTGATCTTTGTACATTTGTCCTCTCCCCTAGTCTCTCTCTCTCTCTCTCTCTCTCTCTCTCTCTCTTTCAAGGTCACCAACAGCAATAAACGTAAGGATCACCGTCCCCCTCAATTATCTTTCTAAACACTCCATTCCTATTCAGACTCCTCGTTACTTCCTCTACAGCACTGCCTCCACCACCACCACCATCATCATCATCATCATCATCATCAACTCTTTCTTCCCCCTTCTCATATGCCAAAGCTGTTATTATTTTCTCGTCATCATCATCATCATCATCATTATCATCATTATATACGGTTTTTGTCACCTTGGCGTTTGCAGCCTCCATCAATAGTTCATTAAGATTCCTTATTCCCCTATTCATTTTTTCCTGCGGTAATTCTGGCTCTTTTCTTTTATTCCCAGTAGCGTCATTTTTTACTTTACTGGTATAAGGACTCACCTTGGCATACATGTGGGGTATATTTACACTTGAGTTCTGTGTTGTCCATACTGCAAAACGTAATGCTTTCCTAGTGGACGCGATTCAGGGGAGCTTGAAGGGGATACCGTGTTGTCATACGTGTTTAATGAAAGAAAAGTCTGTGATGATGAAAGTAATGATGTGTCCTGAATCTTACAATATGTTTTAATATGATATTATTCTCTGCATATGATGAGATTGGTTACTCTCTCTCTCTCTCTCTCTCTCTCTCTCACACACACACACACACACACACACACACACACACACACACACACACACACACACACACACACACACACACACACACACGGGATTCAAAGCACCTAGCTGTAAAAACATGCTCAATTCACTCCCTTCCTCTGTATGGTTCTACGAGCCCTTCAGAGTCAAGGGTGATAAAGCCCTAAAAATACACTGCTCTATTTCCAACACTGCTCTCCCCTTTCCCATCCCCTGTCTACCCCTCCACTCTACGATGCCTCCCCCTCTCTCTTCCCCAGCATCCAGTCCTTCCTTCCTATCATCTGCCCCTCACCCCCATCTACACAGCACCCCCTTCCTCTACACATCAGTCCCCTATCTGGTCCTTTACTCGCCAGTTTCTCACCTCTTCCCCGTCTCTACCCAGTCCACCCTAATTCTTCCCATCAACTCCATCTCCCCTCCTCTGCCTATCCCCTCACCCTCACTATCCATCATTTCCCATCCACCCAGATCTTCACTCGTCAATCTCACTTCTCTCTCTCTCCTCTACACGTCCTCCTTCTCCCACCTGTACCCATCCCGTCCCCCTCCCCCACCCATCACCCCTCCCACTCATCCACTAAGCACCCACTGTGTTCTTTATGCCGTCTCTCCGCTGTGATTGAAAGGCTCCTCCCCTGTCAACGGTGTACTAGTAATGAGTGGAAAAAGGGGAGGGGAGGAGGGGGGCGGGAAGCAGAGAGGGAGAGTGGGGGGAAGAGGAAGGGGAAGAATACAGGGAAGGAAAGGAAGGAGAGTAGTGGAAAGGAAGGGTATAGAGAGAATTAAATCTCTGTCTGTCTGTCTGTCTGCCTGTTTGTCTGTCTCTGTCTGTCTGTCTGTCTGTCTGTCTCTCTCTCTCTCTCTCTCTCTCTCTCTCTCTCTCTCTCTCCTTTAACCTCTTTAAAAATGTAAACGACTTTCCCAAACACCACAAATATATCTTGAACAAAAAACTCATATGTCAAAAGCTGATGTAGATGATGCACACACACACACACACACACACACACACACACACACACACACACACACACACACACACACACACACACACACACACACACACACACACACACACACACACACACACACACACAAACAACATGTCAACATAATATTGACAACTACGGAACATGACAACAAAAACAAACACAGCTAAACACCCAAATAATGATAATAATAACTGCAGCAATAACAACAAGAACACTGTCAAAATATCACCTCAAAAACATTACAGAAAAACTTCAAGAAAAAAAAAAATCGGAGACGGGCGGAAAACTTGAGGAAAAATTTAGAGTGACAGAAGGAGATAGGGGAGACAGAAAGAGAGATGGCAGGAGAGATAGAGGGAAGGCAAGATGGTATGTGTGTGTGTGTGTGTGTGTGTGTGTGTGTGTGTGTGTGTGTGTGTGTGTGTGTGTGTGAGAGAGAGAGAGAGAGAGAGGGTAAAGGTAGAGAAGGATAGAAGGGTGAAACTAGCACGATATGACAGGATAGAGACAGTACTGGAAAAAAGTAAAAGAGGGACAGAGAGAAGATAGTTTACTAGAGAGATAACAGAAGAAAAACGGGAAGAGAAAGAGACATAGGGAAGGGAGCTTGATAAGAGAAAGAGACAACGAAACACAAGGAAAAAAAGATGAAGGAAAGGAAACAGAGTAAGAGGAAGAGGAAACAGGAGGAGGCGAAGGAGTCTGGTCGATAGAATTTCAGATCCACAATCAGGTGAAGATGATGAATTGGACAGGAGCGGGACGGGGAAAAAATTGGAAGGGGCAACGCTCTCTCACCACCGGACCCCCTCCCTTTCCTTTACTGTCCTGTGTTTGTCTTGGTTTTGTTTTCGTGTGCCCTGCAGCCCTCTTTATTGTCCTGCTTTTGTTTTCGTGTGTCCTGCTGCTGTTTTTTATTTTCTTTTGTGTCCTGCAGCTGTCTTTATTGTCCTGCTTTTGTTTGCGTGTGTCCTGCAGCCATTTTTATTATCCTTCTTTTTTGTTTGTGTGACTTGTGCGTATTTTTAGTGTCTTCTGTTTTTTCATGGACTGATAATTATTATTTTTTTCTCCTGCGTTTGCCGTTGCTCGGCATTTGTTATTAATTTTTAGCTTTGAGTGTTTTCTGTGTAAGCAACGTCTATTATTTTTTTCTTTTCTGTCTTCTGCCTTGTATTATTTCCCCGTGTGTGTTTTCTGTTTGTCCTGGTGGTTTTCAATTTGTCCTTCGTCCTTTCCCCCCCCCCTCATCTCATATGCCTCAGTCCTCCAACATCCATCTTTGTATTTCTTCCCTTTCCACCATTTGTTTTCTGTTTTTCTTCTTCCCCCTCTCCTTTCCCCTTCTCTCCTTTCCGTTTCCCCTTTTCCTTCACCACTCCGTTTCCTCTCCTTCCCTCTCTTCTCCCTCACCAGCTCTTTTTCTTCTCTCCTTCTTCGTTTTTTTTTTTTCTCGTCTCATTTTTCTCTCTCCTGTCCCTTCATTTTCCTCTTAGTTTCAGTCTTCTTCTCCTCACCTTCTCTTTTCTTATCTTCTTTCCTCTCCGTCTTTTTGTGTTGCCAATTTCGTTAGCGGCCTCACACTCTTCAAGTCCTGCCTCTCCGGTGTCAAGCTTCTTCCCTTGCTCTCTTTTTCTCATCTGTTTCTCTTCTCTTCTTTTCCCGTTTCTTTCTCGACTTGCCTTTCTCACATCTTCGAACTTTTTCTTAATGCAGAACGAAAAAAGCCAACAATGAGAGTCGGAAAAATTATGAAAGAGGAAATAATCCTTTAGACATGCAAACAAACGAGAGCTAACATCACTTTAATATCCGGAACACATTACGCTTGAAAGTCTGGAGGTCATAGACAGAGAGAAAGTCGGGGTGAGGATGTTTATTTTTGAACCGAGTATACTGTGTTGACTCATGGATTGGAGAGCTGGATAGAAAAGGGGTGAGTGTGTGGGTAGACGGGTGCTGCGTATCATTTAGGGATGCTTATACTTCAAGAGAGTTTAGGATAGTGGTCGGTGTGGCAGGTAATATAAATTGAAATTACCCAGAGAGCACAGAGAAGGTTCAATCGTACTTTGATCTTGGCCTATTACCATGACCTTTGACCGATCCGTAGCAAAATTGAATAACTTCTTCCTAGACTCACAAAACATGTATAAGCCAAGTTTGGTCTAAATCGGCTCAGGCATACATACATACGCAGATACGTTGATACATAGATAAGTAGATAAATACATCTATCTATCTATCTGTTGCCAGACGCCTCAATCCCGTTTGGGGTGGCCACAAACAAATCGCCTCCAAGTCGCCCTGTCCCCCGCCATTTCACTGCCCTGCTCCCAACTCACACACCCCTCTCTCATATACCTCTCCACCCCATCCCTCCATCTCATCCTCGGCCTCCCCCTCCCTCTTCCCCCCTCCACCTCACTCACATACTCTCTCTTCGTCAGTCTTTCACCCTCCATCCTCTCCACATGGCCAAACCACCTCAGTGTGTTCCTCATAACGCTCCTATCACATCCACATCCACACCACAACGCTCCTTTATATCCTCATTCGTCAGCCTGTCTCTCCACGTGACTCCACAGGCTCCTCTTTAATAACTCATTTCCACTGCTCTCACTCTTGACTTGTGTCCTTCCAACAATGTCCAAGCTTCACTTCCGTACGTTAGAGTTGGTATCAAAATATTGTCATGTAGTAACTTTTTCACTTCCATGCTCACTTCCCTGTTTCTTATCACTGCTTTCAAAGAACCAGCAACCTTTCTTCCCTGCTGTACCCTTTCAAGCACTTCACCCTCCAAACCTCCATCCTTACTCATCACACTACCCAAGTACTTAAACGTACTCACATTTTCCAATTCCTCACCATCCAACCTCGCTGTACATTCACTAACTTCACCTCTCTCAAAGACCATCACTTTACTCTTCCCTACATTCACCTTTAGATTCCGTTTCTTACACACTCTCTCAAACTCATCCACCAAGCCTTGCAGCTCCCCTTCGTCTTCAATCAACAACACAGTATCATCTGCAAACAACAGTACAGGGAGTTTCCAGACACTATCCTCTCTCACCAGGGTCACTCCAACAGACACTATCCTCTCTCACCAGGGTCACTCCAACATCCACTACCCTACCTTGTACCTCATTTATTACCCCATCCATGTACAGATTGAACAACCATGGAGACATGACACATCCCTTTTTCAACCCAACTTTCAAAGAGAAAAATTCACTTAGTTCACCATCCACACGCACTGCAGCCTTCGCACCATCGTACATACTCTTCACAGCATTCAGCAACTTCCCATCTACTCCATATATTCTTAACACTTTCCACAATCCTTGTCTATCCACCCTGTCATATGCTTTCTCCAAATCCATGAAAGCCGCATACAACTTCTTTCCCTTCTCTAGAAACTTTTCCACTAAAGATCTAAGAATGAATATCTGATCTGCACAACCTCTTCCCTTCCTAAAGCCTCCCTGTTCTTCTCCAACTAATTTCTCTGTTCTTTCTCTAACTCTGTCTGTAAGTATCCTACCATTCACTTTTCCTATTATACTAAGAAGACAAATGCCCCTATGATTACCACACACTTCTTTTTCCCCTTTATCACAGTGGCTATATTTTCGCCGGCGCAAATGGAATGGATGAGAGAGAGAGAGAGAGAGAGAGAGAGAGAGAGAGAGAGGAGTTGCTGATGCCGTATTTTTTTTTTTTCTTAATTGCACCCTGTTAAGTAGTGGGATAAGTGGGTATCTGTAATATTAAGAAATTGGTTTTACTTTTGATGACATAAGTGAAATACTCCAGAGAGAGACAGATCTTTGTAGTGTCTGTTGCTTTTAGTCAGGTAGGGAAAATGAGTCTCAAAGCGACCTGTTGAAGCATGGTGCAACTCTTCACCCTAACCTGCCCCAGCTTTTCGTCCTTTTGTAGCGTATTTCACGTAGGTTAGTGGAGGAAAAAGAAAATGTTACGGCACTACATACTTTCTACAGCACTTTTTCTTGATTAGCAACATACTTTGGTGTTAAAGTCTACAACTCAGCACTGAAGATGGAGAGATGGTAATTTTAGGCCAGGTTAGAGTCAGAGCAGCGTAATGGGTGTATGCGACAGAGGTGATCAAGGCACATTGTTTATATCACTGAACAGAGCAAGGTTATGTATTGTGGGCGCCTGGGGTACAGCATCTTGTGGAGGCCCCCTAACAGGCCAAGTACCACAGACGTGAGGCAAAAGGCGAGGGGTCTTGGGGTACGTGGGGTGGAGAGTGCTTTGTTTGTGCGTGTGGGGGGAGGGAGGGAGGCAGGGTTGTAATCCCAGTAGCTCAACCATTTATCCGGCCCTGTTACTGAATTTCCCTCTTCCAGTTGGGATGGCGGTTCACTTTAATCTTTATCTGCATGAGCATTTTCGCAACCATCACCATGCATCACCACCAGGACGTAAAACTGGTCATATAATCCATTCTGAAGGCTGGGTCGACTCTCCATTGTTTACTGGGGACGTGGCGTGCTGCGACGGGGCATGGGCGAGAGTCAAACCGAGAATTTTAGTTTCATTTTTTTTTTTTTTTTTACTCTAGAGCTTCGTTATATTCGCGATTGATAATATTAAGTGCGTCAACAAAAGAAGTATGTTCAATAGGTCTTAGGGTAAACTATAGAGGACTAGCTACTTAAATAATAATAAGTGAATTTGTGACATATTGCATCTTACAGTAGTTGCCAACGAGATTGCGGGCGGAAGGCTGAAAGAATTTGACCCTAAATTGTCTTTGTTACAGACTGTTTGTAGATTGCCGGTAAATACTTTTTCGCGTGTCATCAAACTAATTTCGTCTAGTTTAGTGTGTGAGAGCGGAAATGCGCCAGCGAGGATGAGAGTGAATGAGAGTGCGAAAGAGTCTGCAGGAGTGATCGTTGACATAACCCCACTGAGATAGTTGCCGATGTTTTTTTTTTTCTTTTTATCCTTGCATATCGTTTGTCCAATTGTTCCGCCAGGTCAGTGTGCGATAGTGCGTGAGTGAGGTGGTGTTACTTGGGCATCTCTCCCACTTCCTCGCCCCACACATGCAAACTCCGCATAGACCGCATTGAAGGTAAGTGTTTTCTCGCTTATCTCCACATTTCTCCTCTACGTTCTAGCGGGTTTACGGGATATATAGATTATGTGTTACTCTACTGCGTCATATTTTACGCCTGGTGATGGATCTGGAAACAGCGTCGTGGTGTGCGGGGTGTGGTGGCTGCGTGGTGTGATCTGTGCGTGGGGGGGGGGAGAGAAGAGGGGGGGGGCAAAGCTGACCTTGAGAGTCTTGTTTCGTCCCGTCTTCTTGTCTGTGCTGTAGGACCCTAGGTCAAATTCTCTTGACCTAGGTAGGACCTAAGGCTTTCTAGCAACTCCTCCTTAGCGACTTATTCCACCTACTATACACCTCTTTAGACCAGTATTTTTAAAGTATTAGTTCCGTGACTCAGGTAAATGATTTGTTTTAAGCCTTTAAGACGCTTTTTCCACTTCTACTTTAAGATGTTTTTATTCGGCTCAGAAGAGGCTCTAAGGAGAATCAGAGAAGCCTTCCTAATTCATAAATAATAGAGGTTCTCCCAGGTTGAATAAAATTGATTAGTGTTAGAAAAAAAACAGGAGAGGTCATTGTACAGGGAGGGCTCGTGGTGAAGGGGTCAGCACTGGGCCTTGTCGTGTACGAGTATACGGGTGATTTTCGGAACCGAGGGTAATTCAGAAAAATGTCCAGTTCTACCTTTAAGAAAAATTTGTACAGATGATATACTGCTGGTTGTGTGTGTGTGTGTGTGTGTGTGTGAATATACTTTAGGCAGTGAAAAAGAGAGAAGGGAATGTTTTTGTTCATGCCTAGATACTCAGAGGGATAAGATTTGTAGTGGAGGCTTCACTAACTTCGCCACACTAGGAAGCCTCGAACTGCACCCCCGTCCTCTCTCCCTCATCTGACACGACCTGCTTTTATTTTCACTTATATTACTCAAAATTTGCACTTCCCCAATTCAGAACCACATCTCCCTCACACGCATACGATACTCACTCACTCAGTCACTCACTCACACAATCACTTACACATTCATTCACTCTAATTCACTCATTCACTCTCTCTCTCTCTCTCTCTCTCTCTCTCTCTCTCTCTCTCTCTCTCTCTCTCTCACACACACACACACACACACACACACACACACACACACACACACACACACACACACACACACACACACACGAAAATTATACTCCACACAGGAACGAATAGAGACCTTGTGCATAGTCAGCAGGTCTCTCTCTCTCTCTCTCTCTCTATCTCTATCTCTCCAAATACTTCACCTCCGCTATCTCTCCTGTCTCTCACTGTCCTTGCTGTGCTCCAATTCAGCTGTCGGGCTATCTTTCTGTCCATTTGCTTTGGGCGTCAGAAATGAACAGAGTCATTTCACCTCTGGACAGGCTGGAATTCAGACAGAGATAGACAGGGACAGGACAGGGGCACAGGCGGGTGAAGGAGAGGTACAGAGAATGGCAGATTTATATAGAAATACATAGATAAAGATGACATGGACAAAGAGTTCATAGAGAAAGATTACATATACGTAGGCAAGGATGGCAGAAAAAAAATTAGACATTTCATAGACAAAGATTATATAGACATAGACGAAGAGTACACAGAAGAAGATTACATATACATAGACAAGGTTTACAGAAAAATTACATGGCCATGGATTACGTAGACATAGATTACATAGACACAGATAGACGAGGAGTACATAGAAAAGATAACATATACATAGATAAGTGTGACAGAAAAATTACATAGACAAAGATTACATAGACATAGACAAAGATTACAAATATACACTCATCACTCGAGCTTCCAAAGATATTGACTCACAAATAAATTCCTTTTAGTAAAATAAATATGTAAACAGGTAATTAGGAGAAAAGAAAAAAAATATTTTTTCACGATGTTTTTCTCTGGATCTAAATAAAATTATCTGGAAGTAGAAACACACACACACACACACACACACACACACACACACACACACACACACACACACACACACACACGCACAAATGAATGTGTTATTGGAGCCTGTTTTAATCCCCCGTTTTTTTGTCGTTTATTTTTGCAGCTTTCAGACGATTCTTTTCAGGTTAGGAAGGAACTTTATTATTGAAGGGGTTAATGAAGGCTATATATAATCCCTCCAGTCCCCCAAAAAATCTATCGTAATAAAACCGTCTGAAGATGGAAAAATAAAATGGAAAATACGTGAATTCTCTTTAAGCAACATAAAAACCTGTTCGGGTTTTCAAATAAAAATGAATAAATGACACGATCGCGATGAAGGAGTTTAAAAAGAGTGTAAAAATAGAAAGAAAAAGAGAAAGAAAGAACTGACGAGCAAACTGAGGGGAAAAATGGGTTTGGAGGGGCGGGGAGAGGATGGGTGGGGGAGGGAGAGGAGGTAGAAGGGGAGGTGAAGGGGGATCAGGGAGGGGAGAGAAGGTGAAGGGGGAAGGGAGAGAGGAGAGTAGATGACAAGGAGAGAAGGTGGGAGGGGAGAGAGGAAGGAAGTACGGAGAGAGGGAGAGAGGAGAAGAAAGAGTAGGGAAAGGGGTGAAGGGATAACAGGAGTGAGGGGGAAAAAAAAGAAGAGGGGGAAGGAGAAAAGGTGAGGAGTTTGAAGAAAGAGAAGCGGATGGGGTTTGAGGAGGAGAGGGGGAAGGAGATAGGAAGGGAAAGAAGGGGGATAGAAAAGGAGAGGAAAAAGGGAGAGGCGAGAGCAGGGATGAGAGGAAGAGAAGAGGGGAGAGGGAAAGAAGAGAGGTGTGAGAAAATGGGAAAAAAGAGGGAGAAGAAAGACAGAAGAAGAAGACAGAAAAGGAGGGAGTAGAAAGAAGGAAAGTGGGGAGGGAGAGAAGGAGGGGGAGGAGACGAAGAGAACGTAAGGAGGGAGGGGAAGAGAGGGGATAGGAGGGGGAGAGGGGAGGGGATAGGAGGGGGAGAGAGAACAGGCTTCAGTGTGGATGCTCTGAAAATCCGTCCCAGTCCGCCAGCTCAGGATTTGAGAGAGAGAGAGAGAGAGAGAGAGAATGTGTGTGTGTGTGTGTGTGTGTGTGTGTGTGTGTGTGTGTGTGTGTGTGTGTGTGTGTGTGTGTAACTGAATACATGCATACATTGCCAGTGGCTGTGAATGAAACGCTGTATGTTCGTGTGTATATGTATGTGTGTGTGTGTGTGTGTGGGAGAGTGAGAGGGTAGCCAGTGCTTGTGTGTGCATATGGATGTGTTAAAGTGAATCTTTATGCAAATGGTCGAAAGGAGAGTGTGTGTGTGTGTGTGTGTGTGTGTGTGTGTGTGTGTGTGTGAATATTTGCTTTTGTGCGTCAACCTTGTGCGGGATTTTGGCATGTGAGTGTTTTTGCCTTGCTCTTTGTATCTCATGCACATACGCATTATTCCCCCCCCCCTCTCTCTCTCTCTCTCTCGTATTGCCTCTTAGCGTGTTTCTCGTCTTTTCTGTTTTCCTTGCAATTTTTTCTTCTCTTTTGCCGCTTTTCTGTGTTTTTTAGCTCACGAAGAGAGAGAGAGAGAGAGAGAGAGAGAGAGAGAGGGAGGGAGGAGCCAGGTAGGAGAGGGAATATGGTAGAGGGATGAAATGAGGAAAGTTGGACAGGGGAAGATTAGGAGAGAGAGAGAGAGAGAGAGAGAGAGAGAAAACCAAACCAAGATTGATGCACAGAGAGAAAGGGAGAAGGAAGTGAACAGAGACAGGGGTAGAGAAAATAGGGAACAGAAAGAGGGATAAAGGCGCAGGGGTATAGAAAGAGAGAGGGAGAGGGATAGAACCACCCGTAGAGAAAGTGAGAGAGTGAGCGAGTGAGCGAGGTAGGCTGAAACAAAGAGGCAAGACGGACTGACAGGGAGTGGGTCGGGAAAAAGAAGTGGCAGGGAAGTTTCTGTCATTCAGCCCAAAAGTTTCCATTAAAAGGCCCCCACCCGCTGCAGATACACTGATACTACTCTTGCTTTCCTCTTGATTCTTTTCTCTCCTCTTGATTCTTTTCTCTCCTCTTGATTCTTTTCTCTCCTCTTGATTCTTTTCTCTCCTCTTGATTCTTTCCTCTCCTCTTGATTCTTTCCTCTTGATTATTTTCTTTCCTCGTGATTCTTTTCTTTCCTCTTGATTCTTTTCTTTCCTCTTGATTCTTTTCTTTCCTCTTGATTCTTTTCTTTCCTCTTGATTCTTTTCTTTCCTCTTGATTCTTTTTTTCCTCTTGATTCTTTTATTTCCTCTTGATTCTTTTCTTTCCTCTTGATCCTTTTCTTTTCTTTTGAACTTTAATTTCCTCTTGATTCTTTCCTCATGATTCTTTTATTTCCTCTTGATTCTTTCCTCTTGATTCTTTTATTTACTCTTGATTCCTCCTGATTCTTTTTCTTTTCTTTCCTCATGATTTTCTTCCCTCCTCTTGCTTCTTTTTCTTTTCTCTTGATTTTTTCCTCTTCTTTGCATTTCTCTTTCCTCTTGATTCTTGTAAACGTCTTGAGTCTTTTCTTTCCTCTTGATTCTTTTCTTTCCTCTTGATTCTTTTCTTTCCTTCTGATTCTGTTCCTCTTCTTTCCTCTCGATCCTTTTTCTCTTCTTTCCTCTTGATTCTTTTCCCCTTTTCTGTATTCCTCTTCCTTCTTTATTTTTTTCCTCTTTTCTCGTGATTCCTTTTCTTTTGTCTACAGTCGTCTGTTCATTTCTTCGTGCAGTCCTCTTGATTCTTTTCCTTTTTCCTCTTGATTATCCTCTTTCCTCCATTTGAATCTATGCTCTTTCCTCCTGGTGCTTTTCCTCACTCCTCTTGTTTCTTTTCCTCAGTTCTGTCCATTCCCTTCTTTCCTCTTGATTTTTTCCTCTTTCCTTCAAGATTTCTTCTTGATTCTTTTGTTTTTTCCTTTTGATTCTTCTCCTTTTTCCTCTTGAGCCATCCATTTTTCCACTTGACTCATTTCCATTTTTCCTCTTGATTCGTTTCCTTCTCTCCTCTTGATTCTTTACCCTTTTCCTCTTGTTTTTTCCTCTTCTCTCCCTTCTTTGTCTTGGTGTTCATTTCCTTTTTCTATTTTGTTTTTATTGGTTTCTTCCTTCCTTACTCTCCTTTACTGTCTCTTTCTGGCTCCTCTTTTTTCCACTTTTCCTGAACTTATTATTCCCTCTTTTTCTTCATTATCTTTCAATATTTCTGTCTTTCCCTTTTTGTGCTTACGCTGTATTTTGTCTTCATTCGTTCTGCTCGCTTTTTCTCTTTCGTTACGTTCTCCTCTCTCTTTTTCACTGTTCTCTTTTTCTTTTTGTTCTTCTCTTTTTTCCTGTTTTTTTCGTTCTGTTCTTCTCTTTCTTTTTCGTTCTGTTCTCGTCTTTCTCATTTTCTTTCTGTTCTTCCCTCTCTTTTTCGTTCTGTTCTTCTCTTTCTCTTGTTCCCGGCTCTTTCCACTCCTCCTCTTTTTCTCTCATTCCAGCCAAAAGTTTCCATTAATAGGTCTAGCAGCTGCGAAAGACCTGATGCTCTCTTCCCTCCTCTTTTTTCCCTCTTTATTTTCCTCTTTTTTTTTTAACTTCATTTTTGTTATGTTCCTGGTCTGTTCCTACTATACTCCTTTCACGCTAACCTGGCCCAAAATTCCCATCTCTCTCTCTCTCTCTCTCTCTCTCTCTCTCTCTCTCTCTTTCTATCCCGAGTTGCGACAAGAGATGTGGTAGAATGTGGTGCTAGTCACGAGGAAGTGCAGTGGAATGGATGTAGAGCCGTAGCATTGCCCCTTCTGCCACTGCGCTACGTAAAATAAGCCGAAAAAGCACGAAAATCTGGGCCAAGTTAGGGTGAAAGGACTGTACCAGCAAGAGATTTTGTGTGTTTTATTTATTTTCTTTATTTATTCAGCTTAAGGGGAGACATCTCGAAATGGAGGGATTATATATACACTTAGTTTATTCCTTTTTTGTTAGAGGTTAATAAAATCGTTCAAGAAAAATGTCTGGTGGTAGATTTGTTGATATGAAAAATAAGTCAGGAGTGGATGATTGATGGATGGATGGGTGGATGGATGGATGAATGGATGGAAAAAAATAAATCAGGAGTGGATGATTCAATGGATGGATGGATGGAAAAAAAAAGTCAGGAGTGGATGATTCGATGGATGGATGGATGGATGGATGGAAAAAAAAAGTCAGGAGTGGATGATTCGATGGATGGATGGATGGATGGATGGAAAAAAAAAGTCAGGAGTGGATGATTCGATGGATGGATGGATGGATGGAAAAAAAAAGGTCAGGAGTGGATGATTCGATGGATGGATGGATGGATGGGTGGGTTAGTCGCTTGTTACTCTAGGGCATTCGTGTAGTCCACCCAATCCTTTCGCATCTCCAATCCACTCCCCTCGTCCACCCCAATCCTTCCACCGCCCCATATTCCACTCACTTCTCCTCCCTCTACCCTCGTTTCCTCCGTCACAAATCACTGGCCAATTTTTCTCTCCTAACAAAACCCGACAAGTCCAATACCCCAGATCGTCTCTTAGATATTCCTGTGTCTTCCTCTCTGTCTCTTGTCTTTCCCCGCTGAGCAAAAAAAAGAAAAAAAAAAAAAACGCACGCACAATCAGACAGTCGGATACAGATATGCTCGTGTGTGCTTGGACATGTGTAGACGCCACACACACACACACACACACACACACACACACACACACACACACACACACACACACACACACACACACACACACACACACACACACACTCTCTCTCTCTCTCTCTCTCTCTCTCTCTCTCTCTCTCTCTCTCCCCACCTCGTTCTCTGTCTCCCCCTCCTTCTCTTCGCCTTCCAGGTTAAATTTTCAAATATCTCCACACAACCAGTTTTTTTTCTTTTTTTACCATTTCATTCTAAAATATGTTCTGTATTTTCTTGTTTCCCTCACTACTGTTTCTTTTACGATCTTAATTTTCCTTCTATCTTTACTCTCCTCATTTAACTACGTCCACAATCTGCTGTTCCATCCCGATCCCCATTTTAACATGTGCTATTTATTGTTAACTTTGCTGTCTTTTTTTACAGTCTTAGGGCCGAGTGGTGTAGGGGTAACACATTTTTCTTAGCGATTCATTTTGCTTATTACACCATAACAATCTCTTTTATTATTATTGTTTCATTGTCGGTATAGTTATCATCAGGAACAGTAAGTAGTATAATGGGGTGTGTGCAAAATAAATCGCTATGGAAGATGTGCTAGGGAATAACAAAATCGACTTGCGGTACGACTCTTTGGCTAATTTTCCCCTCAAACAAAGGTTCTCAGTTCACACAATCTCAAACCTAATCTTTCTCAACGTCTTAATTCTCCTTTCAAGAAATTGCTCCTTAGTCTCATCTTCTTACCACCACAAAAACGTCTTTCTCTCCATCAAACACATCATCTTCACACGCATTAGCTGTTGTCTTCCTCTGTGTTCTTTTTTATCCTTTAATTCTCCATCCAGAAAATGTTCCTCAGTTCCATCATCACACAAAGAATAGCAGTTTTGTCTCTCCTTACTCTTCTTCTCTCAAGATAGCCCTCGCGCCGTCTCTCTCTCTCTCTCTCTCTCTCTCTCTCTCTCTCTGTCTCTCTGTCTCTCTCTCTCTCTCTCATCAAGACATCCCCAGCCTCTCTCCTTCCCTCATTCTTTTCTCACCCAAACTTCCTCCCATCCCACCACCCACACCAGCCCATTCTCATCCTAATCACACAGCATTTGACTAATTGCCCCCCCGGCCATTACGCATGATTCACTCCCTCTAATTGCCAGGATTTCGCGCCATAATTGCCTCTCGGAAATACTTTGTTAATCTGGCGAGGCAAAGTTTCCCGCGAGTTATTATACCCCGCCTGAACCTTGGTAAAAATGGCGCCTTGGAATTTTGCAGCCTGGCCGAGATAAGAGACTGGCTTGAAGGAGGAGAGGAAGACTGGGTTATGTATATATTTTTTTGAGGGATTATTTTGTGTATTATTATCGTTATCATCATCGTCAGTAGCAGCAACACCATCTTCATTTCATCTCCATCTTCGTCCTCGTCAGTATTGTAATTTTGTTTGTGTATTTTTTGTAGTTGTTGCTGTTCTTATTATTATTACCGGTATTATTATTATTATTATTATTATTATTATTATTATTATTATTATAGAAGCCAAAATGAGAAACAAAGACACTCATTTTGGTGCGGGCAGTCAGAGGCAGGAGAGGTTGACTGGGCGATATTAATAATTCATAGTTGTGTTTTTGTGTGAATATTTCGTGATGTTATTTCTGCTACACGGAGGTACAGACAGAAAAAAGAAATGATGCCATATGCTTAGTTTCCGGTACCCACAAAGGCCTGTATTCATCTTAAGACCTCGTACTGAAGGGGTTGATGAAGACAAGGTGACTTCCGTGGACTAAAAGACTTTATTTATCCCTCCATTTTCGCCTCCTCTTTTTCCTTACGGCATGATTCCTCTTTCTCCTTACCTTTCTGTTTTTATTCCCATGAGTCATTCCTCCTACCTTACCTTTCCTCCTCCTTCTCCTCCTCCTCCTCCTCCTCCTCGTCCTTCTCCTCTGACCCGTTTCACATAATCTTTCTTCTTTCTCCCCTCCTTTCCGTCTTATCCGCTTAATTCCCTCCATTTCTCCTGTCTTTCTCCTCCATTTCCTCACCCTCTGTCCCCTCCTTCATCATTAATTCCCTCCCTGTCCTCTTTCTCTTCCCTTCCTTTGCGTCCCTTTCCACCACTTTCAGGTTCTCATCTCATTAGCCAGTCTCTCTCTCTCTCTCTCTCTCTCTCTCTCTCTCTCTCTCTCTCTCTCTCTCTCTCTCACCAGAACCTTTCGTCTTTCCCATTTCTCTTTCCCACTTTTTTTCTCTTTTTCTTTTCTGGCCCTCGCTTCATCTCCCCTCATTAGTCAGTCTCTCTCTCTTTATCAACTGTTCCCCGCCTCTCTCTTCCTCTTCCTTCTTTTTCATTTTCTTTTTCTTCCTTACTTACCTTTCCTGATTTCCTTTTACGTCTACTGTATATTTTCCTTCTCACCTTTTCCTTCCCTTTTTTCCTGTGTTTTCCATATTTTCTTCTCCATCTCCTTCCAGGCTTTTCTTCTGCCTACCCCTCTCTCTCTCTCTCTCCCCATCCCATCCCTTCCCCTCCCCTGCATTCTTTTTAGCTTCCTCTCTACCCCAGCTCTTCTCTAGTCCTCTTTCCTTCCCCTCCATCTTCCCCTCCCTCATATTCTCTTTCATTCTCTTCCTCTTCTCTCTTCCCCCTCCCCTTCCTTGTCCCTTACCTTCCCTACCATCCTCCTCTCCCTTCTTCATCCCTTTATTCTCCCTTCCTATCTCCTCCTTCCCCTCTTCCCTCCTCCCTCTCTCCTCCTCCCCTCTTCCCTCCTCCCTCTCTCCTCCTTCCCCTCTTCCTCCTCCCTCTCTCCTCCTTCCCCTCTTCCTCATCCCTCTCTCCTCCTTCCCCTCTTCCCTCCCTCTCTCCTTCCCCTCTTCCTTCCTCCCTCTCCCCCATTCTCTTTGCTCCTTTTGTGTCGTTTTCTATAGGGACAGAACCTCAGGGGAGACATAGCCTTTTGACTGCTAATGATTTCTTACCTGGGAGAGAAGTGTGTCCATTTTTATGATCTTATTCAGTCGCTTCCCCCAGTTTTCCTCCACTCTCTCTCTCTCTCTCTCTCTCACACACACACACACACACACACACACACACACACACACACACACACACACACACACACACACACACACACACACACACACACACACACACACATTCGTTCCATCTCTGTTTCTTAAGTCCCCGGTCACCTTTTCAGCTCCAAGACGATTTCAAGATATATACTTGCTCCTCTAAGACAGTTTCACTCACCTTATTAAACACCTGAAGTAGTTAATTAATTTGAAGACGTCTCAAATGTCTTCTTCAGTACTAAGACATTTTTAATCATATTTTTTAGCTTAAGGTGGATTTTACCTGTGGGATTAAGGGTGATTGATTAAGCTTGAGAGAGAGAGAGAGAGAGAGAGAGAGAGAGAGAGAGAGAGAGAGAGAGAGAGAGAGAGACCATACTGTACAGCATTCCGACTCAGCGGCTCAAATGGTGCATTGTGTGTGTGTGTGTGTGTGTGTGTGTGTGTGTGTGTGTGTGTGTACTTTCATGTCTACAACCCAAAAAGTAGCAGAACGAGATAAAGCGATTCCATTTCCCTTTGTAATGAGTTGATCCAGTTGTTCTCTGTTCCTCTGTGTTGGCTCTCTCTCTCTCTCTACGTACATATCTATATAAATAAATATATACGGTTCCTGTATTGGCCATATATATTTATATATATATATATATATATATATATATATATATATATATATATATATATATATATATTATGTGTGTGTGTGTCACCGTCTGGCCCTATGTAAACTGTATAATTTATTTGTATACCTGTCTGTTTATTTATCTACCTAAATCTTTGTCTGTCTGCCTGTCAGTGTTCATTTACCTATATGTCTTTTTGCTTGTATCTATCTTTCTAACTGTCTTTCTATCTATCTCTCTGTTTGAAGTGAGGGTGCGGGTTATTGTATGTATCAATGAAGAGAAAAAGTAAAGAAGAAAAAGTCGACAAGAGAAGGACTTTATATGCATCAGTCCACAGAGAGAGAGAGAGAGAGAGAGAGAGAGAGAGAGAGAGAGAGAGCGAGGGAAGCGGGGTAAGAGAGGACCGAAAGCAATAGAAAGAGCCTTAGGAATACAAACAGGAGGAAGAAAAAATGGGAGTGGAAGAGAAAGGAGGATTGAATGAGAGACGACGGGGATGGATAATTGAATGCAAACGAAAATAATACAAAATAAAAGTTCGCGAGGATAAAGACAAGGAAGAGAAGTCAAGAAAGAGAAATTAATGAATAAAAAGAAGTAAGAGAAAAAACTGTCAAAAAGGGAAAAGCAAAAAGGGAAGAAAGAGAAATTAAGTGAAACTAAAAATAGAGAGATGTAGATTGAAGTGGATTAAATATAAAATTGAGGTAATGGAAGAAAGAAGAGGAGAGAGACAGGAAAGGAAATGGTATAGGAGGGCAAACAGAAGATACGGTAAAAAGGAAAAGGAATGGAGGCAGAGAGGAAAAAAGGAAAAGAAAAGAAGGAAAGAAAGAGGCAGTTGAGCAATAAATGAAACGAGATATTGGGAGTAACGCAGAAAGAAAGAGAGAGAGAGAGAGAGAGAGAAAGGCAATAAGGAAGTGATATGGTGCCCTTTCTCATGAGCCAAGGGAATGCCCAGTGCAGCCCAACACAGCGTTGCTAGAGACCAAGGTGTTGAGACAGGTGGTATGACATCTAGCGCAGTTTTAGCGATTTTAGTAGTACCTTAGCGATGTTTTGTTGTTGCCATGACACACTCCGTTCTTCAATACTCCTCTCCACTCCACTTCACTTCATACCACTCCACTCCCCATCCAGACGTGGAGCATTCTCATAACCCCCAGGAAAAAGAGAGAAAAATAAGAGGTTTATGAAAGAAGTTTGTGAGACAGGGTATGTGTGTCTGTGTGTGTGCATAGTGGGGTGTGGATATGTGTCGAGGTTTTGATGTCTGCCTGTATGCATCTCTCTCTCTCTCTCTCTCTCTCTCGTCTTTTTTACTCGTAGATATACTGGTATTTTGTTGTTCATAAGTATAAACAGAAATCAGTGTCATTAAATAAAACTCTTTTCGAATATATATATATATATATATATATATATATATATATATATATATATATATATATATATATATATATATATATATATATATATATATGGCTAATATCCACAAGAAAAAGGAAACACAAGATATCCCGAGCGCTTTCGTGTATTCACATGTTCAGGGGAGAGCAAAAATAATGAGCTGGAGTACACCTGTCATTTTTATACAGAAAGTAGGACGGGAAAGTCTGTATAAAAATGACAGGTGTACTCCAACTGCTTCACTTTGCTCTCCTCTGAAGATGTCAATACACGAAAGTGCTCGGGATATCTCGTGTTTCCTTTTCCTTGTGGATATCAGCATATCTGTGAATCACGTGTTATTAAGTGATTTAATTGCATATATATATATATATATATATATATATATATATATATATATATATATATATATATATATAATATCACACGTAGGCAGTAACAAGAATATTCAAGGTAACACTCCCAGAGATAAATTTCCATCCAGCCCCTCACCCAGGAGTTCTGCCAGTGAGAAAAATATTTACCCTTACATGTTTGTGCCATTCCCAGGCCAGGATTTTGACAGATAGTAGTTGAAATCCTCACTATTTTATATTTCTGTTTTTTCCTTTTTCCTCTTTCCCGTGGTGTCAGTTGCGGGTGAGGTGTGCAGGACGGTACACGGTGCAGTACAAGGGGTGGTTTTGTTGATGGGTACAGCCGTGCAGTGTGGTAAGGTGGTGCTGCACGTACAGTTTAGGTCAAAAGTTCACCTGATATTTCACCTCTCCTGTTGCTCACTTTCCTCCGCTGGCTAATATTCCTAAGGTGAGAGAGGCTTTTTGGTTCTGTCCATAGCCTGGGTGAGTCTCTTTATGATGCGTCAGGGAGGAAAGTGACGGACATGCCCAGATTGTGAAGTAGACCCAGTGGAATATTACCAGACTTTTCATCCCCGGGTGTACCGTGTTGGGAAAAAGAATGACACTGTCCAGGCTAACACCGCAACACCGTGTGACGATAACACCACCACCCTGACTGACGAAATATGGCTCCATTTTTTTTCAACACCGCCCATTCTGAAGAGCATTTGTATTTTCTTGAACACTGGAATTGGAAGAAATTGAGTTCAGTAACTACAGTGCACATTTTATAAGCACCGGCATCGCAGTTTTATATAACACACGCACGCACGCACGCACGCACGCACGCACGCACGCACGCACGCACGCACGCACGCGCGCGCGCACACACACACACACACACACACACACACACACACACACACACACACACACACACACACACACACACACACACACACACACACACACACACACACACACACACACACACTACAACTCAGCCTCTGAAATTACCAACAATATTACAATACATGATTTTGAGTCTTAAAATACATCAGGTTTTTTGATGGCCTAAAGCACCATCGAACTCGTGTGGAAAAAATTTAACCCCTTCTTTCCTAGTGCCTACTTTATTTATTTTTATTATTTTATTCAGTTTAAGAGAGATTTGTTGGACGGGCGAGGTTGGATGCTTTATTATCCCGTTGTGTGTATGTGTGATCTTTCCCGTGTTGAATAAAATCGTCTGGAGGTGGAGAAATTTAACAAGTAGGTCACCGAAGTGAAGAGGTTTGAGCATCACATTACACCTTTTGGATTTAGACACCTGTAATATCATTTTCCTACCTCTACCCGTCTTTTCCTCCTCTCTTCCTCATTTCTCTTCCCCACTTCTTCCCCTCCCTACTTCCTTCTAACTTCATTCCGCCTGCCCTCGTTCTCCCCCCCTCCTTCACAACCTTTTTTTTTTTTTTTTTTTTTTTTCCCCTTCCTCCAACCATTATTTAATCCCCAGCCATTTTTCATTCTCCTCCATCCTCCTTTACTTCCTTTTCTTCCCACATTTCCATCCATTACTTGCTTCACCCCCGACTTTCGCCATCCTTTCCCCGTCCCTTCCCTCTTTCGTTCTTCCCTCTTCCCCTCACTCAAACCCTCCCGTCTTTCAATCTTCCCTTCCCTTTATTCCCCCCTTCCCTTCATTCCTTCCTTCTCTCTCCCCTCTTTCTTCCTGCCTGTCTTAATTTCCTTTCCCTCCCTCCTCAGTCATCCCTTCCACCACTATTTTCCTTTTTTTCACTGATCTTTTAAAATTTCGATTCATTTCTTCTCTTCCCTTCCTTCATGTCTGTTTTTAATTCCCTCCGTTTTTTTGTGTTTTTTCTTTTTCATTCATCCTGTCCATTTTGTCTTTATTCCCACCTCTTTGTCATTTTTTTTTTTTTCACTTGCACATTTCTCCTCATTTTGGTCCGTGTTTTGTCATCATTTCTCCCAACCCTTTCTTGATTGTCACTTCTTTCCGTCCCCTCTTCGCTTCTTCCACTTCTCAGTCTTCCTCCTTCTCGCATTATCATTTTTTCTTCCCATTCCATCCCTCTTCTATTCATTTTCTCTACTCTTCCTTCTCTCCCATTCCACCTTCCCTCTCCATTTCTTCCCCCATCCATCTAAAATTATTCCGATATATTTCTTCTTCATTCCTCCTTCCTTTTTCCCCTTCCTTCCTCCTTTCTTTTTCCCCTTCCTTCCTCCTTTCTTTTTCCCCTTCCTTCCTCCTCGCCTTTTCCCCTTCCCCCTCGCCTTTTCCCCTTCCCCCTCTTATTTTTCCCCTTCTTCTCTCCTTCCCTTTTCCCCGTCCTTCCTCTTACATTTTTCCCCTTCCTTTCTCCTCCCTTTTTCCCCTTCCTTCCTCCATCTCTTTTCCCCTACTTTTTTCCCCTTACTTCCTCCTTCCCCTTTCCCCTTCCTTCCTCCTTCCATTTTCCCCTTCTTTTTTCCCCCCTTCCTTGCTTCTTTCATTTTCCTCTCTCCCTCCCCCCCTTGAGGCTCAGAAGGGGCGTGGGGCTGAGACTGGGAACTAATTGTATCTGATCTGGGTTAAGACCACGACTAATAGAGTGGAGTGATGATGGGAAACAGGCTGGACCATTCTCTCTCTCTCTCTCTCTCTCTCTCTCTCTCTCTCTCTCAGTCAGTCTGTTTTTTTCCCTACGTCTATCTTCCTTCCTACCTACCTGTCTACACCTCCCACATCTCATCCTCTGTCTCTGTCTGTCTTTCTGTCTGTCTGTCTGTCTCTGTTTTTCTCCCTCCCTCTGTGTACCTTCCTACCTACCTGTCTATACCTCCCATACTCATCCACATCTCATCCTCTCTCTCTCTCTCTCTCTCTCTCTCTCTCTCTCTCTCTTCCGCTTCCTCCAACTTCGCCTCCTTCTAATTAAGAGTTAGTATTGCTGCGCCGATTAATTTGCCGGATTTAGAGGAGAAAAATTATGAGATTCTGGCCAATATCACTTCTGGATTATGGCGGAGGAAGGGAGAGGGGGAGTGGAGGGGAGGGAAGAAAGAGGGGGAGAGGGAAGGGGGCATGAGTAGGGGGGAGGAAGAGAAAGAGGTAGTTGATGATGATATGGATGATGATAATGATGACGATGATGATGAGGATTATTATTATTATTATTATTATTATTTCAGCTTGCAAAGAACGATATTATTTAGCTCACAAAAATTTTCCTCGGCCAAAATGCTGTTTTTTTCGCCTTTTTTGTTTTGGCCCGGATTTTTTTTTTCCCTCTTTATTTTACGTAGCTCAGTGGCAGAAAAAGACAATGCTATGGGTCTATATCCTTTCCATACCACTTCTTCGTGACTAGCATGAAGTTGGTGTTAATCTGTTGTGTTAAAATTAGGCCAAGCTAAAGTAAAAAGATTATAGTGTCCAGATTTTCCTGCGATGTTTCATATATTATTATTCTTATTGTTATTATTTTTATTATTATTATTATTATTTTTTTATTTATTATTATTACTGTTACAGGAGCATCACCACCATCACCACCACCGCCACCATTATTATTATTATTACTGCTAATAATCTTGAAATAAGAAGCAAAAGGAAGGCTAAAATATGTTATATACATCCCCTAAGCTGGATATTCTTGTGCAGGTCTGAAACATTGCAGTGCCCCAGTACTGTTGCTCCTGTGCAATTGAAATGCTTGATTGCAAAGGGGACAGTAATTGCTCTTAGGGTAGATATAGATGTGATATTGCAAAAGGCGTATTGTGTAGGGTAAGATCTTTGTACTGTTATTTTTTGGCAACTTCTGTATGGGGACTGCTATCAGAATCATCACCGGCGTCGTCATCGTAATCGTCATCGTTATCATCATCATCATCATCATCATCATCGTCATCATCATCTTCATGCATATGTAGAATTTGTATTTACTTTTTCGTGTTTTTTTTTTCTTCTTCTTTATTTCATCGTAAATTTTTATAACTTTCCTCATTCTTCTTATTCTCCTCATTTTTCTTCATATATATATATATATATATTCTTTGTCTTTCCTGTCAGTTTTGTTTGAAAATGTCGGCCTCATTCCTCTCAGCTTTACTTAACTCTCTCTCTCTCTCTCTCTCTGTCGACTCCCTTCCCTCCCTGGTTTCTTTCTCTCCTCCTTCTCATGGTTTCTTACTAATTGCAAAACTTAGATTGAATTTATAGTTGTGAATTTACGTAAACGAAGTGTGTGGGGGGGGAAGAGGGAGGGGGAGAAGGGGAGGGGGAGGGGAAGGGGGAAAGGGAGGGGGGAAAGGGGCCAATATCAGAAGTTTGGGCTCCTGAAATTATTGCATGGCCATAAAAGAAGCAATATTTTCAGATACAAAGGAATGCTGCCAATGAGCCCCCCCCCCTCCCTTTTCTCTCTCTCTATGCCCCCTCCCCCTCTTCCTGCCTCCCCTGTTCCCCCCCCCCAATTCAGAAAGTTCGCAAGACAGTGCATATGGCCTCTTCCCCACACCTACTTTCTCCCCCCTCCCTCCCTCCAGTCATACTCTGTTTCATTTCTGTTTCTTTTCCTTCCCTTCCTTACATCTTCCCCTTCTCTCTCCCCTCCTCCCATTCATATCCTCCCCATCCTTGCCCTCACCCTTGTTTCTCTCACTCTCCTAATGCCCATTTGCCCCTCCCTATCCTCACTTATCTTCGCCTCAGCCCCCTCATTACCCCTTCCCCCACATTTACCAACTCCCCCACCTCCCTCCCCTCCTTCTCTCTCTCTCTCTCTCTCTCCACAGAACCAGGTGACTTATGGCTACCTTCTTGCACGTCATAATTTTACTCGCCTTTATATATGACTTAATCAGAAATTTTGATTCTCTCGCGGGAGAAACTTTTGGGTGGAAGTGTGCAAAGGATGGCGGAGTGGGATGCAGGCTAGGAAACTCTGGGGGGGGGGGACAGAAGAGGTAGGGGGAGGAGAGGGAAGAAGAGAGAGAGAGAGAGAAGGTGGGGGAGCTTAAGGAAAGGGGAAGGTTAAAATGCCGTAAGAAGTGTGTGTGTGTGTGTGTGTGTGTGTGTGTGTGTGTGTGTGTGTGTGTGAGAGAGAGAGAGAGAGAGAGAGAGAGAGAGAGAGAGAGCTATAAGTTTTAACAGTGTTGGAATTAGAGTAGTAAAGGATCCGTGGAGCCAATGAAGTGGATAGCGAACTGGGGACGATTATTGGCTTTAATAGGTGGCTGGATGGGGGGAGAGGGAGGGGGATGGTGTGGTGGGGGAGAGGGAGGGAGGATGGTGTGGTGGAGGAGAGAGGGAGGGGTGGAAGAGGGGACAGTGCAGTGGGAGAGAGGGAGGTGTGGGAGAGGGGATGGTGTGATGGGGGAGATGGATGGGGTGGAAGGGAGGAGGTGTGGTGGGGGAGAGAAGGGGAATGAGGAAGAAAGGGAGTATAATTGTGGGGTGGAAGGGGTCGAGCAGGGGTGGGGTGGAGAGGGGGAGAGGTGAAGTAAGGGGCATGGAATCATGAAACGGAGAAGGGGAGGGGGAGAGATGAGGAACGGGGAGGAAGATACAGTGAGAGGATAAGAGAGGAAAGGAAGGGCTGTGTGTGTGTGTGTGTGTGTGTGTGTGTGTGTGTGTGTGTGTGTGTGTGTGTGTGTGTGTGTGTGTGTAAGGGAAACAAGTTGAAATAAAGTCAGAGGATAAAATAAGTTAATAAATACGTAAAATCAGAGATATGGAATTACTGGTTTTAAGGGCGAAAATTTTAAGTAATATTATCGTATACTTAAGATCTCAACAGAACTACTTGAAGACAAAATGGATTTGAAGCAACACAAGTACCACTAAAACCTAAGAAACAAAGACAAAGGCGGAGAAATAAGAACACTGATTGGAAGGTAAGTAAAGGAGAGACTGCAGTTTGGGGGAAGAAATGCAAGGGAAAGGAAACTAACAAAAATTTCAGTAAAGCAAAAGAATAAGCGAAAGGAAAGCGAAATAAGGTCCCAGTAAAGCAGAGTAAACAGGGATAATCGAAGACGAAATAAAGGTAATGACAAGAAGTAAGAAAAGAAACGGAGAAAAGAGAAAATGACATTAAGAGAAAGTAAAGAGATTACGAATAAAGAATAGAACGAAGTAGCAAGTTCCATTGAGGCAAACGTAAGAATTTTAGCCTTTGAAATATAGGACATGGAAAGCTAAAAAGAGGAAGAAAGGAATATGATAGAAAATTAATAGGGAAGGCAAATAACAAATAGGCAAATAAGAAGAAAAAAATCCGGTAAAAAAAATCGCAACAAAGACACCGCGATGCTAAGGAATGAAAATAAGGAACACGAAAGAATGAGGGAACTTAGGGTCATACAAATAAACAATGAACAATAAATTTTGGCAATAAAAACGGAAGCTGCGTCCAGAGTAGGGAGAAGAAAAACCATCCAAACAAAAGCAGCAAATAAGAGATACTGAGAGGCTGAAGAAAGGAAAGAAGAAAATGGAAGAAAAGGGGAAATTGTAAGGGGAGAAAATGGAAAAAAAAAAAGGGCAGTAAATAGAGCAAATATTGTGAGTTTACAGTTAGATTACGTAAAATAAAACCCATCCAGACAGAAGCAACAAATAAAAGCCGATGGGAGTCTGAAGAGAGAGAGAGAGAGAGAGAGAGAGAGAGAGAGAGGGAGAGAGAGAGAGAGGTGGGTAACGAGGTAATCAGATCTATCTATCAATTATTCAAAAAAAATATGAGAGAGAGAGAGAGAGAGAGAGAGAGAGAGAGAGAGAGAGAGAGAGAGAGAGAGAGAGAGGTGCGTAACGAGGTAATCAGATCTTTGTATTAATTGCTTTATTCAAAAAACATTAGAGAGAGAGAGAAAGAGAGGTGGGCAAGAGAAGTAATCAGACTTATATATGAATTGCTTTATTCACTAAAAATATTAGAGAGAGAGAGAGAGAGAGAGAGAGAGAGAGAGAGAGAGAGAGAGAGAGAGAGAGAGAGAGCAGGATCGTAAAAGTGATTGTAAAAGTTTCGCAGAGGATCTGAGATAATGTACCGAGAGAGACTGGCAGAACCGAGGAAGAAAAAGAGAGAAAGTGAGAAAAAAAAGAGAGAATGAAGAGAGGAAGGAAGAGAGAGAGAGGTTGGAGGACAAGAAGAGGGAGAATGGAGAGAAATTTAAAGAGAAGAGAAATAAAGAATAAAAAATGGGAAATTAACAGAAGGGAAGGAAGAGATAATTAAAAAAGAAAAAAAAAGTATGGAAAATAAGGAGAGCAAATTAAACAGTGAAGAGAGAGAGAGAGAGAGAGAGAGAGAGAGAGAGAGAGAGAGAGAGAGAGAGAGAGAGAGAGAGAGACAGAGAGAGAGAGACAGAGAGAGGGAGAGAGAGAGAGAGGTTTTTCATAGTTCCTGTTTATCTTCATTAGAAAATATCCCTCAGTTTCTTAACAAGCTTCTCCAGTTCTCTCTCTCTCTCTCTCTCTGTACATCTCACTGTCTCACCATGTATCTCTCCTGCCACTTAATTTCTCCACCTATTCTCTAGTTCTGTTTTTCTTTTCCTCTTTGTCTTGCATCTGCTCACCTTCACCCTTTCTCACCTCATCTGACCCTCTGAGCTTCTCTCTCTCTCTCTCTCTCTCATCCGTTCTTCCTCCATGCCCCTCCTCTAATACCATTTTACTGCCCTTGGTGGTAGGAGTTACAAGGCTGTCTGATTCTCTCATTTGTGCCACTTTCTCTAGGTTTACGAGGACGATCACCTGCATTACTTACCACCCCTTCTGGCCGATGAGGAATTTGGTTTTTATTCTTGTAGCCTCCGAGAGAGAGAGAGAGAGAGAGAGAGAGAGAGAGAGATTTCATGTTTGCTTCAGTTTATGACTGCACTGCTTGTTGTTGATAATAATGATAATGATAATAATAATGATAATTACTACCACTGCTACTACTACTTTTACTACTACTACTACTACTACTACTACTACTGGCAATAATAATAATAATAATAATAATAATAATAATAACAACAACAACAACAACAACGGAAACACTCTCCTTATCCCGCAAAACTCACGCTATTTAAACACAGAACGCAATCACACCAGCATAATTACACACCTCTCTTCTCACCTAATCTCACGCTAAAAATATATTCTCTCTCTCTCTCTCTCTCCAACAAACTCACATGGGGCGACTTCCTGTGACTGCCTCGCTGTTGTTTCGTTTTGCTCACCTCATTAGCAGCAAGGGCGACGAGTTTTAATCAGAATCCGGCTATTGTTTCTTGTACGAATCTAATTTGTTAATGACCGAAGAGACTGGGGGGGGGGAGATGATTTAGGAGGGGATGGTGGTGGGGAGAGAGGGGGGGAGAAGGGGAGGGAATGAGTTTTGAGGAGGTGATGGAGGAGAGAGAGAGGGAGAGGGGAAGGGGATGAGTTTGGAGAGGGTGGTGGGGAGGGGGAGGAGAGGGTGAGAAGGGGAGAGGATGAGTTTGGAGAGGGTGGTGGGGAGAGAGAGAGAGAGAGAGAGAGAGAGAATGTGGGAAAGAAGAGAGGGGTAGGACTAGGGGGGAGGAATGAGGGAAGATGGATGAGGAAGGAATGAGGGGAAGTGAGGGAGCTGAATGGGTCAGGGAAGGGTGAGAGGAGGACAAAAGGGATAGGGGGTGAGGGGGAGGGGATGGGTTGGGTAGAGGGGAGAGTGGGAATATAGAGGAGGATAGGGGGAATGTTAATTAGGTCAAGGAAAAATGGGGAGATGATGAAAGGGGGGAGGAGAAGGAGGGAGGAAGGGGCGGGAGACTTGAGGCGTGGGGGAAGAGAGAGAATGGATGAGTGGGAAGAGAAAAGGGTAAGAGGAAAAGGGAAAGGGGTGGGTGCGAGGGGAAGTCGCAGAGGGGGTTTGGGTGGGGAGGAGAGAGCGAGGGAAGGAGGGGTGGTGGAACAAAGATGGAAAGGGTTAGGGTTAAGGGAGAGAGAGAAGGGGTGAGGGGGAGATGGGACAAGGCGATGAGGGGGATTGTGCGAGAAAAAAAAGGGAAGGGGAGGACTGGAAGGAGTAGGAGGGATAATGAGGAGTGATGAGGGAGAAAGGAAGATTGAGGGAGGGATAATGGGTGAGGGGAAAAGAAGACATGAAGCTTAATGGGTCTGGGATGGAGGGAAGTAAAAGGGATGAGGGGAGGGGGATAGAGCATTTTGGAAGGGTGAGGAAGTGTGTAAGGGAGGAAGGGAGGGCAAGCAGAAAGGGTGAGGGGAGAGGAGGGGGAGAGGGAAGGGAGAGAAACATGATTTTGTATTGTGTGACAGTATTCATAGTCGTCTTCACCGTTGTCATTGTGCCCGTCATACTTTCGCCTCTCGTCTTGTGCGGGTCTTCTAACATACAGCACACCTCGTCTTAACCCTTTCAGAACGATTACGTGTTTTAAATCCTTCTACCTCCAGACGATTTTATTCACCACCACCGCCACAGTCACCACCAACACCACCACCACCACCACCATCCTTATTTTCATCTTAAGCACAGTGATGCCTTTCTTACATCATTCTTGGTCCCTTCAGACGATCTTATCCATCATCTTAGAATTTCCCAGTAATTTAGTGGCCAAAATCACTCTATAAACTTAACCTAAATCTAATCGTCTGGCCGTAGCGAGAAATAAACACATAAACATTAACATAAACAATAAATATAAAAGGAAAATATATAAACACCAGGGTAGGTCATGGGGGGAAGGGGTTAAGATAGATACATATTCAGATGTATATTCAGATAGACATGCTACAGTGTGTATAATGTCGTGTATTCATGCACGCGAGTTGATGTGTACGCATTTATATACATAGCCATCATACGCCCTTGCTTACACACACAGGAGAACATGTAGGCAAGGAGACAGGCGGGTATGCATGAACACACACACACACACACACACACACACACACACACACACACACACACACACACACACACACACACACACACACACACACACACACACACACACACACACACACACACACACACACACACACACACACACACACACACACACACACACAGGGCCACAATACCGGTGTGAGAATGACCAATGAATATTAATCTGGAGAACAAGTGAACCCCCTCAACATGCACATACACCCACACATACGCACATGTTCACACACGCACACATGTATACTTGTCTTCAACTTCCTGTAACCATTTACTGAACTTTTTTTTTTTAGCGACTGCATGCCAGCTAATGAGCACACACACACACACACACACACACACACACACACACACACACACACACACACACACACACACACACACACACACAAGCTCCCTGTCTCATTTTTACACAGTGGCCCAAATAATATCGCTCATACATCTTCATTTCTCGCCTTACAGTCCACCTCTCTCTTACAATTCCACCTACACACTCCAGACGCATACTGTACACACTCCACCTCCACATTACACATTCCCATTTTTCCACCTACGGATTCCAACTTCCACTTATGTATACCATCTTCTGTATCCACATCATTTATTCACCTGCACATTACACCTTTCACCTGCATATTCCTACTTTCCACATGCAGGTAGAAGCCCTCCACATCCATATTCCACCTTCCTGTTCTCCATTCTGATACTCCACCTTTAACCTCCGCAATTCAGTCACATTAGTCTCCTCCCACATATGCTACACCTCCTCCACATAACCTCATTCCGGTTGCACACTAAAGCAGTTGCATATTCCAAACACATTATATTACCCCCACTCACCTATCTGCTGCAACTCCATGAAAGGGAAAAAAGAAAAGAAAAACACGCATTCACATTCCACAGTATACTTCCACATTCCAGACACATTCCAGTGTTCACCCTCATGTACATACCACATCTCCAAACACACACACACACACACACACACACACACACACACACACACACACACACACACACACACACACACACACACACACACACACACACACCTACAAACTCTCCACATTCCTTTTCACATCCCATTCCCACACCTGCCCCTCTCATTACCCCTCCTCCACACACACACACATACACAATTCCGACTCACCACCCTTGCCCACAAATTGCACACGCACTGAGATAGCCGCCCTTTGCAATTGCTAACCTGCCTTGCACAAATTAGGCATACCTGGCATACCTCGCTGTTGCAATGCGAGGAAAAGGCAGACTATCTACCCTGCACACTTCAACAATCAACATTGCACACTTCCTCATTCCTTGAATTTTCCTTCTCTCTGTTTACGTTTTTTGTAAGTAGAGTTGCTCAGGAGGGCTGGTTCATTGCTACAGATATTATGGGGACGCGATGAGAGACTGACTAGGAGTGCATGTTATAAAAAAGAAAGTGGTGTGTTGTGAAAAGGGATAGAAATTACCAGGAAACTGACAGGAAGACAATAATATAGATATAAATTGATTAGGTAGATAGATAGATAGAAAAATAGATATAAAGACAGACGAAAATAGATGTATAGACAGATATATAAATAGACTGGATAACAGACAAATACATGTATATCCACCCTCTCCCCACCACTTCCTCATTCCATTCCTTCATTGTTTCAAAAGTGGTGGAGTTATATCAGAAAGTTTGGCTGGATCTGTGGCCGCAAATACCACTGGGTCATATTTGTAAGGGTCGTGTGTGTGTGTGTGTGTGTGTGTGTGTGTGTGTGTGTGTGTGTGTGTGTGTGTGTGTGTGTGTGTGTGTGTGTGTCTGTAAAAAATATCAGAGGCATTGCATTTTTACTCCTGTGTGCGTCGTGTGTGTGAAATATCAGGCACATATTTGTCATTGCCTTTTTACTCCTGTGTGTGTGTGTGTGTGTGTGTGTGTGTGTGTGTGTGTAGGTGTGTGTGTGTGTGTGTGTGTGTGTGTGTGTGTGTGTGTGTGTGAAGGTATCTACGAATGTAAAAATATATTCTAGTCTCTCCAACTTGATAATTTTGCACAAACCCCAAAACTCAGAGCCAGTGTGTATTTCATTTCTCTGTTATTAATTTTCCACCTATGCATGTAGCTTGTAGAATAAGTTTATCTTTGTCAGTTTTATATTTATGTTTTTCTCAATTCAGAATGTGTGTTTGGATTTCTTACATCAGTATATTGTCAGAAACTTTATCACTGAGTTTGTCATTGATAGCTGGATATGTATAGAGGGATGGATAGATAGATTGATAGATAGATAGGTAGATAGATAGAGGGAGGAAGAAGAAGGGAGCTGGAGGAGGAGGAGGAGGAGGAGGAGGAGAAGGAGAAGGAGAAAGAGGAGGTGAAAAAGTAAGAGGCAGAAGTGAAATGATCTTGATTTGGGTTTTCTCCTTTTTTGCGACTTTTCTTTGGAAGGAACTACTTTTTTAGGCTTCAACCTTTGGGTCTTTGGCTGAATGAAAAGTAGCCAGTGGTAGTTGGAGGAGGTGGAGGAGGAGGACCAGGAGGAGGGGGAAGAAGAGGAGGAGAGTAAGGTGAGGAGAAGGAGGAGGAGGAAGAGGAAGAAGTGGAAGGGAAGGAAGTTGGTGTTGTTAGCGGAATCACAGTCTTATAGTGAACCCAGTGGACCGAGGGAAGTCTCTTCTAACAAAAGGAAAAAGGAAGGTTTGGTCAAGGAAGCATTAAGATAGATAGATAGATAGAGAAACGAACATAAAGACAAGCAGACAGACAGCTGAAAAGATAGAGTGAGAGAAGCAGAAACAGAGAAAAAGAATCAGAGAAAGAGAGCAGGAGAACTAAATTGTGAACTAGCTTTAAGAAAGAAGTTGGTGGGTTGCTTGGAGTCCCTCGGTTTTAGCTTTAATATATGTAGATGAACTTCGGAGCCTGAATAAGAGCACATTGAATATAAATGGAGTTTGGGGCGAATATGTGAGTCTTTAATTGCAGTGAATTGTGTAGAAGGAAGACGAGGGAGTGAGGATGATGAAGAGGAAGAGAAGGGAAAAAAGGGAGAGGAAAATGGTGGGGAGAGGAGAGGAAGAGGAGGAAGACCAAGAGGGAGCTATATTCGTGTGTGTGTGCATATCATTAATGTGAAGGCATGAAAATACTCTAGTTAGGAAATAATACTCTCTCTCTCTCTCTCTCTCTCTCTCTCTCTCTCCTTCTTCTCCTACCGCCATTCTTCCTCCCCTTGTTTCCTCCCATCTCCTTTTTCTCACTTAACTGAGCCTTCCTCCTCCTTTCTCTCCTTCCTATTCCCTATTCCCTCCATCTCTCTCTGCCCTCCCCCCACATTCTCCTCCTTCTCCCATTACCAACCAGTCTCCCTCCCTCTACCCCTCCTCTCCCTTCTCCCTCTTCCTCTCCTGTCTTCCATCTTCCTCTCTCCCATCTCCCTCTCTCCCTCCAACCCCCCTCTCTCCCATCTCCCTCACTTCCACCACCCCTCCTCTCTCCCATCTCCCTCTCTTTCCACTCCTCCTCTCTCCCATCTCTCCCACCACGCTTCCTCTCTCCCTCTCTCCCTTCACGCCTCCTCTCTCCCATCTCCTTTCATCCCTTCTCTCTTCCATCTCCCTCCATCCCTCCTCTCTCCCATCTCCCTCCATCCCTCCTCTCTCCCATCTCCCTCCATCCCTCCTCTCTCCCATCTCCCTCCACCCCTCCTCTCTCCCATCTCCCTCCATCCCTCCTCTCTCCCATCTCCCTCCATCCCTCCTCTCTCCCATCTCCCTCCACCCCTGCTCTCTCCCATCTCCCTCCACCCCTGCTCTCTCCCATCTCCCTCCACCCCTGCTCTCTCCCATCTCCCTCCACCCCTGCTCTCTCCCATCTCCCTCCACCCCTGCTCTCTTCCATCTCCCTCCACCCCTCCTCTCTCCCATTTCCCTCCACCCCTCCTCTCTCCCTCCACCTATCGTCTCTCCTACCTCCCTCCTCCCCTCCTGTCTCTCTCCCATCTCCCTCCCTCCCTCCACCCCTTCTGTCTCCCATCTCCCTTCACCCCTTCTCTTTCCCACCACTCCTCCTCTCTCCCATCTCCCTTCTCCTTCCCATCTCCCTCTCCCCTTCCGTTCCTCCGAGAATATATCCCACTCACTCTGTCATCGCCCGAGTTTCTGAAGATAGTCCGGTATATGAAGCCGAGACAGGACACTGAGGACGAGCGATTCTGGGAGCTGGAACGGGAATAGATGTGGATGGGTGTGTGGGTGGGGAGAGGGGATGTGGATGGGTGTGCGGGTGCGGAGAGGGGATGTGGATGGGTGTGGGGATGGGGAGAGGGGATGTGGATGGGTGTGTGGGTGCGGAGAGGGGATGTGGATGGGTGTGTGGGTGCGGAGAGGGGATGTGGATGGGTGTGTGGGTGCGGAGAGGGGATGTGGATGGGTGTGGGGATGGGGAGAGGGGGATGTGGATGGGTGTGGGAGTGGGGAGAGGGGATGTGGATGGGTGTGGGGATGGGGAGAGGGGATGTGGATGGGTGTGGGGGTGGGGAGAGGGGATGTGGATGGGTGTGGGAGTGGGGAGAGGGAATGTGAATGGGTGTGGGGGTGGGGAGAGGGGATGTGGATGGGTGTGGGGATGGGGAGAGGGGATGTGGATGGGTGTGGGGGTGGGGAGAGGGGATGTGGATGGGTGTGGGAGTGGGGAGAGGGGATGTGGATGGGTGTGGGGTGGGGAGAGGGGATATGGATGGGTGTGGGGGATGGGGAGAGGGATGGGGGAAGTAGAGGGACTGTGAGAAGAGGAGGGAAAGGGTGGAGAGGGAAGAAGGGAAGGCAGTGGGAGAGGGATGGGTAGACGGGGAGAGGATGGGTACAAGGTTGGGAAACGGTGATGGGAGGCTAGAAGGGAAAGAGAGAGGAGGATAAGAAAGAGTGGAGAGGGAAGAGGGGGGCAAGAGAAGGAAAGGGAGAGGGGGATGGTTAGAATAGAAGGAGTGGCGATGTTGGAAGGGAAACAGTGAGTATAGAAAAGAAGATGTCAGGGGAGGAAAGGGGGGTTGAGGAGGAGGAGGAGGAGGGGAGAGGATAGAGGGAAGAGGGGAGGAAAACGGTGGAAGAAGTGGAAGCACTGTAAGGGATGGAGAAGATGGAAGGGGATAGAAATGGAGGGGTGGAGGATATGGAAGAGTGTAGATGAGGAAGTGGTGGAATGGAGGGGTAAAAGAAGATGGGAAAAACAAAGGGAGTGGCAGAAACAGTGGGATAGGATAGGTGGAGGGCGTGGAAGAGGTGGATGTTGAGGTGGTGAGACGGGTGCTTGGATTGTTGGGGAGTGGGGGGGAGGGGGAAGTAGGATAAACTCTTGCTGCCTTCGACGTTTGGAAGTGGGTATATCTGGTTGCATATTGCGTGTGTGTGTGTGTGTGTGTGTGTGAGAGAGAGAGAGAGAGAGAGAGAGAGAGAGAGAGAGAGAGAGAGAGAGAGAGGACCTGAAAGGAGTAAACTGGAGAATAAGATGAGAGATGAAGGATACAGAGAGAGAGAGAGAGAGAGAGAGAGAGAGAACCTGAAAAGGAATAAACTGGAGAATGTAAGAATAGGATGAGAGATAAAGAAGGATACAGAGAGAGAGAGAGAGAGAGAGAGGGAGAGAGAGACTTCGGATGTTGAGAGATAGGAGTGATATCGCGAGTGCCCGGCCAAGAGACAGACCGCCGGGGGGATCAGAGGATGGTGGGGGGATGAGAGAGAGAGAGAGAGAGAGAGAGAGGCTTGGAAGATGGAAGAGATGGATGACGAAGATGATGGAAAGGAAAAGTCAGTGTGTTAATAAAGACAGGAAATAAAGAAGCATATTGAAATCGGGGGAAGAGAAATAATAAAAAGAGCAAAACAGAACGAAAGATGGAGATAACGTCAAGAGAGGAGGAGATGAGAGACGGAAGAGGAGAAAGGGAGATAAGAGGACAACTGAAGACAGGAAAATTGAGGATGAGAATGATTAAGAGAGAGAGAGAGAGAGAGAGAGTTATGGAAGAGATAGAGTGGATATGAAGCGACATTAGGATGAAAGAATGGGAAATTTGGGGGATGAAAGTGACTCAATAGAGATTTAGTTTAGATAGAAATATTGTCAGTATGGATGCAACACAAGAAACATAACAAACTCGAGACAGTAAAATAAAATAAAAAATAACAGTGTAAACAATAGATTAAATATAGACACAGTAGACAAAATATATAAACAACATAGACCCAGTAAAGACAATAAAAAGATTAACCCTGTTGTCGTGGAAGGATATTACAGAGCTAAATAAAATCCTCTTCTGTCAGCTAAAATGAGAGAAAAAGCTAAAAATTTACGGCAAATTAGATTCTGGAACCGTTTGTCAAAGCTGATTTAATGTGTCATACGTTCGCCACAATATTAGATCTGTTCGTAATTCTTGACCAAAATAATAAGAGATATGGAAGGCCTTTGGTTCCTTCTTCCTTGCATAGAAAAAAGAAATAGTTAACAGACTGAAACAGAGGATACCGACAATGAACAGAGAATTCGTCGCCAGCCATGATAAAATATGTACGTCGCAGTCCAAGGCCAGAAAGTTAAATTATGAGAGAATATTTAGACACAAGACAGATAAACGGAAGAGAGGTGACGAGCAGGGACGATGTGAAAGGCAGGAAGGATATAGAAAGGAAAATACGGAAAGGGAAAAATTTATAATACTGTATATATAAAAAAAAAATTGAAGCCAGGGAAGGATGGGAAAAAGAACAGAAAACCAGAAAGGGATGAAAGAGGGAAGATACCGAAGGGAAAAAATGAATAAAATGAAAAACAGAAGATAGTAAACGAGCGGAGAAAGTGTGAGGAAAAGGGCAAGGAGAAAAAAGAAAGAGATAGAGAAGAGGAGAAGTTAATACAGATGCAAAAATAGTAGAGAGGCAAGGAGCAGAGATAAGAAAGACTGATAAAAAGATAAACCGATACTGTGAGGGATTTAGCGAGAGGATGCGAGATGGAGGTTTGATGAAAGAGACAGGAAGGAGAGGGAGGTTTGGTGGGGCCCGTCTCCGAGGCACCGTGAGAAAGAGAGAGAGAGAGAGAGAGAGAATGACATTTCTATCCAGTAAAAATCTAATTCCTTTAGCATCCATGGTAATTCTTCACACGGTCATCTCTAAGGTAGCACACACACACACACACACACACACACACACACACACACACACACACACACACACACACACACACACACACACAGCAATCCTCGAAAAGCAAAAAAATGCGAGGAGGGAAGGGCGCCTGCATCCTTTCGCACTTACACACAAGCACCTTAAGTAAATTTCAGAACCGGGAAGTAAGCTAGCGTACTTGGTGTAATTCGAAACGTAATACTGCTTCCTTGTTGGCTCTCGTGTTGCAGATTTGGTTGCAAGGGCCCGGAGCTTGCAAATATACACACATATGCAGTGGAGGAAGATTTGTGTTGGTAGTGGAGTGTTTTGTGATTGTGTTTTTGTGAGGTCGAGGTGGCGATGAGGAGTTGGTGTGTGTGTGTGTGTGTGTGTGTGTGTGTGTGTGTGTGTGTGTGTGTGTGTGTGTTTGGAGTGAAAAATCCTTAACACACTCTCTCATCCTGATCAAAAGGAGACCCAAACACTTCAGTCCTATTCAAAAAGGACACTTAATTCAACATCCACTTAAGGGAGAGGATAAGTGGAGTGTTGTATGGCCCAGCACGTAATCTCCCCCCCTCTCTCTCTCTCTCTCTCTCGGGAAATGGAGGAGGGGAAAGGAGGGAAAAGAGATTAGAGATGGTGGGGGGGGGAAAGAGAAGGGGAGGCATGAGCATTGGGGAAACAAGGGAAGGGACGGAGGGGGATGGGGGAATGGGTGAGCAAGGAATGAACATGCAAGGAGGGGTGGAGAAAGAGAGAGAGAGGGGGGGGAGTTAAGGGGAGAAGGGAGCAAGAGAAGAGGGGGGAAGGAAAAAGGGAAGGGGAGGAGGGAAGAAAGGTACAGAGGCGTGGGAGCAAAAGGGTGAGGGAGAGGGAAGGAAATAAGGGAAGGGGCTGAGAGAGGTGGGAAGAGATATGGAGGAGGGGGGAGAAATTAAGAAGGATAGGGAAAGGGGGGGATGTATCTTTGTACGGGGAGGTATGGTATGGTATGGAGGGTATGGGAGAGGAAGGTGCAGGGGTGAGGAGAGAGAGGGGGTGCAGGGGAGATGGGAGGAAGGTCAGAGAGGAGGGGGGGATTGGTGTCTCCAGGGCCCATCTCAGACAACCACGGTAAGGTTTTCTCCTCTTCCTTTTCCTGGTTTTCCTGCACCTTCACGTCTTCTCTCTCTCTCTCTCTCTCTCTCTCTCTCTCTCTCTCTCTCTCTCTCTCTCTCTCTCACACACACACACACACACACACACACACACACACACACACACACACACACACACACACACACACACACACACACACACACACACACACACACACACACACACACACACACACAAAATCGGCAACACTATATTAACTGAAGAAGACAGAATTAGCCTTCAAAATGACCTTAACAAAATTGTCAGCTGGTCAGAAAAATGGCAAATGCCCTTCAATGTAAGTAAATGTCAGGTACTGCAATGTGGGAAGAAAAACAAAAGGTATGATTACGAAATGAAGGGCCAAATCATTAGCAAGTCCTCATTAGTTAAGGATCTAGGCGTACGGTACTAATTTCAGACGATCTGAAATGTTCGAATCAATGTGTCTCTGCCGCCAATAAAGCCAGGAGGGCCCTAGGCTTCATCAAAAGACATTTTACATATAAAAGCAAAGATATTGTAATCCCCCTATACAAAAGCATATGCAGGCCACACTGAGAGTTTGCAGCGCAATTTTGGGCGCCTCACCTAATTAAAGATATAGAAATACTCGAAGCGGTCCAGCGTAGGGCTACCAAGTTAATCCCGTCCCTGAGGAATAAACAATATCTCGAGAGACTCAGGGAATTAAACCTATTCTCTCTTAGAAAACGGAGACTCAGGGGACAGCTGATTGAATGTTTAAGATTCTAAAAGTTGATTCAAGCAAGCTTTTCACAGTAATTGCCGAGACTGTAACTCGGGGAAATGGTATGAAGTTGCAAGCAAGGAGGGCTAATCTTGATACAACCAAAAACTTCTTCACTTACTCTGTTGAAAGCGAATAGAATAAACTCCCTGGGAATGTATCGTTTAGTTAGGATGTAGCAATTATTGCCTAATCGCGTCTGCATTCATCTGTCTATTAGACACAGACAGTATTATAGGGAGTATATAATAAATAAACATTCTATTCATCTTATTATATATAAAAAAAAAAATTGCATGCATAGAGTAAGTATGTGGCTGTTTTGCCCAAATTTTCCTTTTCCATAATATTCTACTTTCTGCCGATCCTATAAAATTCCATCAGGTTTTTCATTCCTGCAAGGTATTACTTCCTCTCTTGTTTCCTGTACGGCAAATGCCGGAGGGTCTGGAGGGTGGGGGAGAGAGCCTTCTGCTGTGCTATCCTTTTCTCCTGCACCTATGCACTGTACTAGTATTAAGGCATATTAGTATTAAGGCCGGGCCACCTCATAGGGACCGTAAGGTCTGTGTGGTCTGTGTATCTATGTAACTCTCTCTTTCTCTCTCCATTTTTATTTTTAAGTCTTTCTTTTCCTTTCATTTTTTGTATTCTTGCCACTTCCTTTATTTTATTTTTTTTAAACAACTTTCTCAAATTAACTCTCACACAAACATACAATATTTATTAGTTTATATTATGATTATTTTGGTTAATATTTCGCTGTATGAAAGAGGTCTGGATGATGATGATGATGATGATAATGATAAAAATGATGATGAAACTTCAGAAAGGTATAGGAAAAATGGAAAAATCTTACTCTTTCTGTTCTCCTCATATTGCTGTTTATTTTAATCATCTTAGGGCCCACACTGAGGTGTGATTGGGGTTTATTGCTCACCTAATGCCACTCAGGGGCGGTCGAGGCTGGTCACTCTCAATTAATGTCGAGTCTGAGGAGCCTGATGATGGATGGATGGAAACAGTATGAAACAGTGTCATATATATATATATTTTTTTGTCACTTCTGTTCGGCGATTTTTTTTTTTTATTCTGCTTTATACACCTTAACCTGATCTTAAATTGTCGCCTCTCCATCTTAAAAATGCCGAGTAGTAACACTAATTTAACACCAGAATACGATGCTAGTCATGAAGAAGCGCTGTGGGAGGGATCCTGCCCGAATGTGAGATAAGCTGCGGGAGGAAAGTCTGCGCCAAGTTCATGAAAGGAGTATACTGTAGCTTTTTTTTTTTTTTTTTTTTTTTTTTCTCTCCTGCACTCGTTTTACATTAATTTTCTTTCCTAAACCCTCTTATCCCTCTCTCTCCCCTTCCTCCCTCTGATTCCCTCCTCCCTCCCTCCTTCCTTCCTCTCGTCCATTCTTCTCTATTCCCTACCTGTCTCTCTAGCTCCTGCTTATTTTTCTTTCTATCTTTCCGTAAGTCCTTTCTCCCTCCCACATTCCCACCCGTCCTCCTTTCCTCGCATGCTTCCCTTTCTATTGTCTTCGTTGCTCCATTTTTTCCCTTTTTTTCGTCTCTTCCCTTTCCCTTGTGTCTCTTTGTTGTTATTCTCTTCAACCTTTTCTCGGACCCACACATATTCTCCTCCTCCTTCTCCTCCTCCTCCTCCTCCTCCTCCTCCTCCTCCTCCATTCCTTCCTTCCCGCATTTTTTTTTTTCCCTTTTATTCACTTCCTCCATTTTCCGCAGGACCCAGGAAGACACACATTCTCTTCTCTCTCTTCTTTCTTCCCACCCCTCCTTCTTCTCCCCTCTTCCCCTCCCTCCCTTCCTTCCCCCTCGGAGACACATCTGGTCCTAAGACTCGCCAATCCCCCGCCGGCATCAGTTCTTATTGTCCCGTTTAACCCCATTACCTGCACCCCCCCTTCCCTTTCCCCTCTTCCCCCCTTGCCCTCCTTCCCCCGCGCCTCTCTGCCCCCTCCTCCCCCCTCCTCTCCACACCCTCTGTCCGTCCCAGTGCTGCCCCCTCCTCTTCCCCTTCCCCCTTCCGTTCTCCCTTTCCCCCTCTCCCCCACATGGACCCCTTCCCTCCCTCTTTTCACCCAAACACTTCCCCCCACCGAAGGATCCCCCACTTCCCTGCCCGTCCCCCCTCCCCCCTGCTTCCCCACCCCTCCCACTCCCTCTCCACTACCCTTTCCCCTCTGCCTCCACTCCCACACCACTTCCTTCTTCCACACACCCCTGTCACCTTACTCCCTCTCAACTTCCCTTCTCCACCCCCTTCCCTCTTTCCTCCCACCCTCTCTCCACTTTCCCTCTCCTCTCCCCTTCTCCCCAGCACCCCCATCGCAGAGATACACGCGTCCCCCCTTCCCCTTGGGCACTGTAACGCTACGCCTCGAACAGAACAGATTTGTTTAAGGAAAAATGAGATGGCAGTTTCTTGTATCTTTCTAGCGTATAACAGGGCTTTGGGTTTCCTTGCCTCTCTGCGGATTCCTAACATCCTTAATTTACCCCAGCTTCATAAATACGGAGTTGTAATACCAAGATGTGGATTTCGTTGCCAAGCTCAGTTCTCTCGGGACGTGAAAATTCTAAACTCTCTCTCTCTCTCTTTCTCTCTCTCTCTCTCTTTCCCTGGCTGCCGTGAATCGTACGTACTGAACTTACTAATGTTTTTCCGTGTCCCCAGAGCTGATATTTCTCTGCTACGAAGAACAGCGTCTTTGAAAGCTACTAAGTTCAGTCGCATATTTTTTTCCTCTTATTTCCTTACCCCTGCTTTATTGCCGTAATTTCCTACACGTCGTATTTTAATAGGATGATGCTCAGCGTACTGCCCATTGCTTACTGGCTCATAGACGCAGAGTTTTTTGGCCCATACTTCAGGGTTTCTTCCTTAAAAAGCCTGGGAACTGCAGAGTCTATCGTTCTTGGCGGTAAAGGGTTAAGTAGTGCGATTTATTTATACGATATCAGAGACGTCAAATCAAAGGAAAGGGCATCATATAAATTGGTGCCCGTTAATAATCCTCCTACTAAAGCCCGTAACATTTATCGTTATACACCAAAGGAAATGTACTGGATATGTGCTCTCATCTTATGTGCGAGAGAAGGAAAGGATTTTTTTTTCCTTTTGAATAGAAGTTGAGAAGTCGCTGCAGTTTCTAAATCCTATTCCGGATAAAATATAGCCAAGCCTAAGATGGCCACATATTTTCCGGCCAGACCAGGTTTTCTTGCATACGGAGAGAGAGAGAGAGAGAGAGAGAGAGAGAGAGAGAGAGAGAGAGAGAGACTAGCTGTATAACTCCAAACTCTAACAACTTGTACAGAAAGTTTTGGGAGGGAAGGATGGTGGGTTGGAGGGAAGAAGCATGGAGAGAGGGCTGGAGGGAAGAGAAATGCATGGGATGGAGAGGAGTGAGGTAGGGAGGGTTGCAGGGAAGAGGAATGAAGAGGAGGAAAGAGGAGGATGAAGAAGAGAATGGAGGGGAAGGCACAGGGAGAAGGGAGAAGCAGGGGAAAGTGAGGATAAGAGAAGCGGGAGGAGGGGAATAGAAGGGAAATAGAGGGAGAGGGAGAAGGCGAGGAAAGGGTGAAGGAGAGAATGGGAAGGGCTCTGGAAAAGAGAGAAGAGAGAGGGGTAAAGAGGCTGGGACTAATGAGGATAAAAAGAATGAAGGAGAGAAATGCTGAAGAGGAGAGGGATGGAGTGAGAATGGGGCAAGTTGGGAGGTGGAAGGGAAAGGGGGGTTAAAGAAGAGAATATGAGGAGAAGAGTAAGGGAGAAGGGAAAGAAAGGAGGGAAGGAGAAAATGGAGGAAGTCCTGTGGAAGGTGGAGGGGAGAGGGTAGGAGGGTGAAACAGAGGAATGGGAAGGGAGGGAGGAGAGAAGGGAGAATGGGAGAATAGAAGGGTTGAGTGGAGTCAAAAGATGAACGTCAGAAACAAGAGAGAGAGAGAGAGAGAGAGAGAGAGAGAGATGTATTGGAAAAAGAAGGAGGGAAAAGACAAGGAAAGGGAAGACACAGGCTTGGGTAGAGGAGGAGGAGGAGGAAAGTAAGGAAAAATTAGATCTCCAAGAAAAGAAAGTCCGAGTGTGTATATCTCTCTTCCCTTACCCCCCCCCTCTCTCTCTCTCTCTCTCTCTCTCTCTCGGGGAACCAACCTGATGCGCGCAACTGAGAGGAGAGTAGGATGGGGGATGAGGGGGGACAGGGGAGGGATGGGGAGGGAGTGAAGGGGGCAGGGAGAGGTGGTGGGGGGAGATGGGGAGCAGGGGAGGGGGTGAAAGGGGGAAGAGTTGGGGTAGAGAGGGGGTCCAACGAAGCCTAAGTCTGGTGTTTATATGGTGCTTGCTGGGCGGAGGGTGACGGAGGAAGGAGCGTGATGAGAGAGACCACTGACACTAGGACACACCCGCTGCCCTTTCACACACACACACACACACACACACACACACACACACACACACACACACACACACACACACACACACACACACACACACACACACACACACACACACACAGCACCCTTACACACACCTGCCACCGCCACATCTGAGGTAAAGGTGTCGCTACGTCGGATTTACGGTATCATCACGTCGGCTCCTTCGCAGATTTCGGCTACTTTTGTCCCGAGCCGAATGGGGAAATTGCCGAAATCGCTTCCTATTGCCCTTGTAAAAGTTGGTCCCCCCGGTATTGTTTGAGGCCACAGGAGGATGCCCTGCCCTGCCCTGCCCTGCCCTGTCCTCCCCACCCCAGCCATGCCCTGTCCCGTCTTTCCCTTCACTGCTTTGCTCTACCCTTCCCTGCCCTTCCCTGCCCTGCCTTGCCTTACAAACTTGATCCTTCTACCCTCACCTTTCCCCCCGCTCCCATTAGCCCACCACCCATAGAGGTAGGAGTAGGTAGAGGCGGCATAAGGGATTAACCAAGGGTAGGTCAGAGTGAGGCCGACAGACCTGACTCGACCAACATGGCGGCGACCCCTTTGACAGCTGTCTGACTTGGTTCCGCTGACCAGGCGCGAGTGTTTTCTTAGTTGCAAACAGAAAAAATGAGGAAGAAAGTAGGTTATGAATGGAAGGAGAAAAGAAAGTAGTTAATGAATGAAAAAAAAAGGAAGCATTTAAGAACATATGGTAAAATGAAGGATGGAAGACAGATAGATGATTTAAAATAATATACATCAGCACATTATGAAAAAAGTTTACATCTATTATTCTATATAATATTCAGCTTGACTTTACTAACTCCAATCATATACATAATGTACACTTACAAATTATAATTCACTCTAAAGATACTCACTGGTGAAATGTAATGGATGGGTCAGATTTCTTATCTCCTCTTTCTTTACACCCAAATGCGGCACAGGTGGTGGGCATTTTTGGAGACTTAGGTTATTTGATGGTGAGTTACAACTTAGGACAGAACGTCTCACAGCCACAGCTGAACTACAACTAAAACCAGAGGTAGAATGAAGTCTACTTTGTTACTGGCATTCTCCCTGAAGAATACCAGATGGACACACAGCTGGAGGTATTAAAGGCTTAATAATCTCATGGCCACACCCACGGAGGTAGGATTAGGACTGTTACCTCTATAGGCACAGCCACAGAGGTAGGAGTGCACAGCAATCTTCTTCGTCAAGTAGGTGTTGCCGTGACCTCTTGACTTGACCAATATGGCCGTTTGACAGTTCTCTGGCTTCACCGGAGCCTTGTCACACCGACTCTACCCTAATCCTACCTCTATGCCACCACCCCATCAAGATAGCGCTTATGCGACTCAACCTCCCTCCCACAGTACTTCTTCGTGACTAGCATCATATTCTAGTGCCATTCTCTTGCTACAGCTCAATAGTCAAGATGGAGAGATGACGATTTTAGGCCAAGTTAGCGTAAAAGGAGTATAGAAACAGCAATGAAAATGAAATAGGTCACAGAAATCGAGACTGAAAATTTCTCTTCGTCGTTTTCTTTTAATGGGAATATATTTTGAGGGTCAGCTTCGCTATTTTTCTCGCCAAGTGACAGAAAAGATCTCATTATTTTTTTCTTTTATTTTCTTTGGCGTCTTGAAGGTCCCTGGCTGTCGCACTTACAACTTTTATTTTGTTTTCATGGTTGTTGTTTTTCTTCTTCGTCCTTTTATTATTATTATTATTATTGTTATTATTATTATTAGTAGTAGTAGTAGTATTGTTGTTATTATTATTATTTATACTACTACTGCTACTACTACTACAACTAATATTGCTTTTATTATTACTGATATTGTTGTTGTTAATATTGTTACTATTATTATTATTATTATTATTATTATTATTATTATTTAATCAATTCATCTTGCTTTTCCACGGCAAAAATTATAAATGGATAAGCTGCACTGATTTAACTGTAGCTGAATATAATCCGTTTCAGTTAGCTGATGATAAGATGCTAAGTTTTCCTTTACACACACACACACACACACACACACACACACACACACACACACACACACGCTACTGAAGACTGACTAGGAGAGCGATTATACCTCTACACATGCAGTTAGAGAAAATATTCCATCCCTTCTTAGCAACGAAGAAAACCATATTAATTTATAAATCCCTTAGAAATAAATTTACTGTCCCCTACACGAAAAATTTTGCTTGAATGATTGGTGAGGAAACGAGCAGAATGTGGTGACGAAACGAGCAGAATGTGGTGACGAAACGAGCAGAATGTACTTACGAAACGAACAGAATGTGGTGACGAAACGAGCAGAATGTACTTACGAAACGAGCAGAATGTACTTACGAAACGAACAGAATGTGGTGACGAAACGAGCAGGATGTACTTACGAAACGAGCAGAATGTACTTACGAAACGAACAGAATGTGGTGACGAAACGAGCAGAATGTACTTACGAAACGAGCAGAATGTACTTACGAAACGAACAGAATGTGGTGACGAAACGAGCAGGATGTACTTACGAAACGAGCAGAATGTACTTACGAAACGAGAAGAATGTGGTGACGAAACGAGCAGAATGAAATGTCGAAACGAGCAGAATGTGGTGACGAAACGAGCAGAATGCAGTGACGAAACGAGCAGAATGTAGTGACGAAACGAGCAGAATGTAGTGACGAAACGAGCAGAATATGGTGACGAAACGAGCAGAATGTACGTACGAAACGAGCAGAATGTGGTGGCGAAACGAGCAGAATGTAGTGAGGAAACGAGCAGAATGTAGTGACGAAATAATTGGAGTTGCGAAATGAGTCTTAACTGTGACGGTAATTGGGTTGGTGACGAAATGAGTTGTATACATACAGGTTGAGGTGACAGGTGAGAATGATAAGGCTGAGGTGACAGGTGAGAATGATAAGGCAGAGGTGACAGGTGAGAATGATAAGGTAGGTGAGAATGATAAGGATGAGGTGACAGGTGAGAATGATAAGGCTGAGGTGACAGGTGAGAATAAGGTTGAGGTGACAGGTGAGGCCAGGACACAGGTAGACGGCAGGTGTCACTCTGATGGCCTAATTAGAATCGCCTGTCATTTCCCCTCCTACCTGGCCAGTCACCACCAATCTGTGTGTGTGTGTGTGTGTGTGTGTTGATGGGGAGGCCACCACTGATTGACAACCCCCCCCTTATACCCTTACCTGCCTGCCTAACCTGCCTGTCAACCGCCCGTCAACCGCCCGTCTCTATTTATGTCGGAATGTTGATTGGGGTCTTGTTGTTGCTGTCGCTGCTCTTGTTGTCGTCGTTGTTGTCTTTGTTGTTGTTATCATTATTTAGTGGGGCCCTAGTAACAGAATTATTAGTAAAGGACATATTATTTAAAACCCACTCCATCGCAAACTGTCCTGTTTGAAATGAAATATCTAAGACGTCTTAGTGTTGTAAGGTTAATGAAGAAATAAGTAAATAAAAAATACATAAATAAAACTTTCACCCTGACGGGAAAAATACTCGCACAATCAGAAAAACAAACACAGACAATACGACCCGAACGAAAACTATTACGATGTCGAGCGAAAACATACGATCCTCTCCCCCCAAATAATGAAGAAACTAGACTTATGAAATTGCTGAAGCAATATTCAAAGATTTCCACATTCCAGATGATAATGCCACTTTACAGAATAGAATGAAAAAAAATAAAAATCGACACTTGTACTTCAGATATGGTGTACGGTCTTTTAAATATACACAGTATTAAGAGTGGTTGTGGTAAATGGTGCTTTAGTAATCATACATCATAACCTGAATGTGCAGAGATAAGTGTCATGATTTTTAAACTAAGCAAGGTCTGTATACGTGAGAATCTGGGTCCATAAATCATCAAATTAAAAGTAAAAAAGTATTGATCTGTCATACTTGCTGTTATGAAATCTTAAAAAGTAGACAGTCTTAGGATTCTGAAAATACTTTTATCATCATTGTGGAACTAGTAAGGGACTTTCGGTATGACTCAAAATTTTGTACGGACTTTGACCTCTGACTTTGGTGTCAAGGCCAAGGTCATATATACTATGCAGATCATGTTCACCCATGACCCACTACATTTCCGCCGAGTTTGGTCAAAATCGGCCAGGTATTTTCCGATTTAGCACTGTCAGGCATGACGAGGCCATATGGATTTCCCTCAAGATCTTGGAAAGTATTTGTTGTATCTCATTATTAGCACCCAGGTGCACTAGTATATGTTGACCACTACGTACTGGAACATTTGCAAGACAATCGAGTCAGTAGTTTTTGCAGTGCAGGAGAGCAAAAATTGAAAAAATAACATATAGGGCGCTAGTGCTACGAAAAAAGAAAAAAAATGTGCCAAAAGAAGCCAGCAACCAAGATACATCATTCGTGAAAATTTAAAGTCTATCTCGAACGGTCTTGGAATGCCAGCCTTCTAGGTCTTCCCCCCCCCCAAAAAAAAAGTACAGTTTGAATAAGAACTCCACAGAATGTGGAGTTCTTAATGAATAAGCGCACTAAAGCATAAACCGCAACACACACACACACACACACACACACACACACACACACACACACACACACACACACACACACACACACACACTAATTGGCCTTCCTCATTGATCGTCTTCGTTTCTGTTCGTTTCTGTTCGTTCCCGTTGGCCCTCAGGATCTAATTAAGGGAGTCTAGTCATCAGTGATAGGTAAACACTCGAGCCTAGAGCGGGGAGGGGCGCAGGGAGGGGGCGAAAAGGGGGGGCTGGACAAGATCTGAGATGCTGTCGTGGGGGAAAGGGGGTATTCAGGGCAGTTTTTTCCTCTCTCTCTCTCTCTCTCTCTCTCTCTCTCTCTCGTGGAACTCCGCCTTTCACTTCTCTTCAATAGGCATATCATTCAGCTGACAAAAGTGTATACGTTTTTTTGAGGAACAAGAAAATTCCAGGAATGAAAAACAGAAAAATTAAAAGGGTGCTTGTTGCATCGTGGGACTTTTCTCTTTTTTCTGATTCTTTTTTTCTTTTTCTGTTTTTTCCTTTATTTATTTTTTTTTTTTAGCCCTCTCCCTCCTCATGTGTTTTTTTTTTAAAGTCCTCTCTTACCATCCCTCCCCCCCGTCACTCAAAAAATGATGTAGGTAAGAGTACAATACGATTTTTTTTTATTCCGATTATTACCATAATTTTTAAGTCCTTGAAGAATAATAACATTTTTTTTCTTTTTTTTTTTTTTGACCCGTCCTTTTTCTTATTCCAATTTGGACAATGGATCTTTACGTAGTAGTCTCCCCCTCCCCTTTTTTCGATCCTGGAAACGCCCCTTATTATCATGGGATACAGATGGACGCTTGAGTAGGAGGTGGGGAGGGGGAGGGGTGGTATTTACGAGGATTTCGTTGCGAGGGCCTTCTGGTTTAACAAAGGTGGGGGGAGAGAGAGAGAGAGAGAGTACGACTAGATTTAATTACGTTTTCTCCTCTTTTAACCCCTTCAGAACGATGTCGCCTCCGCAATTTAATTTTTGCTCCCCACTGCACGATTTTCCTTACCTCAGGGGAGAAAAAGAAGTCTACACACACACACACACACACACACACACACACACACACACACACACACACACACACACACACACACACACACACACACACACACACAAAGACATCTAATATTTTTTTAAACAGAAGATGAACAGAAGGGGAAAAAAAAAAACATAAAATCCATTCAACAAACCACACGGAATGACGAAAATACGAAAAAAAAATATATATATATACATCCCAGTGGAAAAACGAAAATCTGGCGAGACGTAGTGGAGTAAAATAAAACAGAAAAATAGAAGTTGGTCAGGCAGTTAGGTCTGAACGGCAGTAAATATTAAGGGAAATGAAAAAGCGAGGGCATTTTCACAGCGGGTGCAATTATCCTATGTTTTTGACGCGGATTTGCTCAATATCTCATGGGCTGCTTTTTTTGTTTTTTTTAGCTTTACCTTTTTATTTTTATTATTATTTTTTTTTTTAATGGGGCAATTTACAGGTGGGGTTAAGAGCTGGGATTTCTTTTTCTTTCTTGCTTCTTCTCTGTCTGTCTGTCTGTCTGTTTATCTGTCTGTCTGTCTCTCTCTCTCTCTCTCTTTCTCTCTCTCTCTCGGGGTATAGCTAAATCCAGACGCTTGAAAAGTCACTCCCCAGCTGAATAAAATCGCCTGAAGGTAGGAAGAAGCAAAATAAAAGTTAGGACGGAGGAGGGATTAATCTTAACTGAAAGAGAGAGAGAGAGAGAGAGAGAGAGAGAGAGAGAGAGAGAGAGAGAGAGAGAGAAACTTGCCCTCTAAGAAAAAAAGGGAAAATGTGATATATGAAAACCGTATCCTGTAATATTGGGCCCGAAGGATGGGAAAAAGACTTTCTCTCTCTCTCTCTCTCTCTCATGCTTCAGCTGCACACACACACACACACACACACACACAAAAAAGAAACAGGTCATTTTTCAGACGTGGGGGGCGGGGGGTTCGGGGGAGGGAGGGACGGAAAATATACAGAAAGAGGCTTTGGATCAGATCTGGTATTTTTTTTCTCTTTTTGTTTCCATTATTATTATTTTTATCATTGTCGTCATCATCATATCTTATTTATCTTATTTTTCATTATCCTTATTTACATCATCGTAATAGTCATAGTTACCATCATAATCATCATCATCATCATCATCATCATCATCATCATCATCATCACGTCTTTTTATTTTTCATCAACATCATCATCATAATCATCATCATCGTCATCATCATCATCATCATCATCATTATCATCATCATCGTCATCATCATAATCATCATCATCATCGTCATCATCATCATCATCATCATCATCATCATCATCATCATCATCACTCCCAATTTGTCAGCATTCTCACGCCCTCCCCTCATCCCCCATCCCCCCTCCACCAACGTCAGCCCTTCTGTCAGCCAGCCCTTCACCTCTCAGCAGTCCTTCAACTCTCCCCTCACCCCTCAGCTGTCCCCTCACCTAGCAGCTAAACCCCTCACATTACAACCTCTCTCTCTCTCTCTCCTGTGGGTCGCGAAGTCTTGAAGTATTCCAAATAGGGTCACACAATAAAAAGTATGAGAATCGCTTCTGTATAGTATGGAGAGGCCATCTCCGCCGCGAGTGTGTGACTTTGGCCGCCATATTGAAACACCTGCACTCGTCGCTTATAATACAAAAACATATATGGATTATGATTTTTTTTTTTCTGCCTAGTTCAACGAATTATATGGAGTATATTTAGCCAATGAGTATAAACAACGCCATAGGTTGCTGCGGTGCAGAACTTAACCCCTATGGCACTAAGGCAGAGAAAGTTAATGGCAGAATGGGAAAAGATAGTGTGGTACTAACGTTGAAATAATAGTGATGTTGAAGATGATTTACTTTGAAGTAATGGTGTTGAAATGGTGTAGGAAGTCCTTAGACTATCCATGCCATGAAACCGAATGGCCTGAAGAAACCTGGAAATATCATCAAGAGAGTGTGAACAGAAGAGAAAGACTGGAGATAAATGGGCTCCTTTTAGTCGCATCATACTTGGAGGGATACTGGGGAAGAGTCTTCCCCTCCCCCTCCCAAGGGGGCAGTGATTTAATAGAATAAGCGACAAGATATATTTTCTACTTGTGAAATGTAATGCCATCTCTCTTCAGTGAATTTCTATGCCCACTTTTGCATCCGTAAGCTGCACAGTAGACCATGGCACTATATTTTCTGGAATCATCAGCTGCTTTCAAAACCCACTGAATAGCTCAGTACATAAAACTTGTGCATTAGGCGTGGTGTAATATGGCTGCTGCTGCACCAGCGTTGCCCTGGCGGCGGACACACATTACGCGATGCAACGCATGAGAAAGCCTCTCCATAGTACAGACCTCAATGAAACAAACAAGGAGGTTGGCTGAAGGTGATCCAGGTGAAGCAAATGAGAGGTAGTGAGGATTAGAATGACTCCTTTTAATCATCATCATCCTTATCGTCATCATCAATATTATTAACCCATCCTCGTCATCATCATCCATCTGTCTGTCTGTCTGTCTGTCTGTCTGTCTGTCTCTCTCTCTCTCTCTCTCTCTCTCTCTCTCTCTCTCTCTCTCTCTCTGTCTACCTACCTACCTACCTACCTAGATCCATCTCTTATCTATCTGTATTTATGTCAATAAATTTTTACACATCTCCCTCTCCTCTCACCCAGCAAAAAAAAAAATCACGAAAATGAATGCCAAAAAATGTAACTCTGCCACTCTCTCTTTCTCCCTCTCTTTTTTGTAGCCCGTTCCCGAGATCAAAGGGGATAATTACATCAAGCCAGGCGCAGAACAGATCAAACGGGACCTGTTATTGGTCATTAATTGTTATTTTATTAGCTGTTATTAATGCTGTTGGTGGTGGTAATAGACAGACAGGCAGAGAGAGAGAGAGAGAGAGACAGACAGACAGACAGACAGACACAAACAGACATAAACAGGTGTACAGTCAAGGTTTTTTCTGTACAACAATAATATTCCTGAATTTTGTTATGGGGTGATTGGGTGAGAGAGAGAGAGAGAGAGAGAGAGAGAGAGAGAGAGAGGGGGGGGGATAAATTTTTCTCCCCTTTCTGTATCTGGACACTGTTTTTATTTTCCCTTTTCCTGCATAAACATTGAAATTTTCCTTTACATGAATATATATGGTCATGTTTGGGGTGTTTATTTATGTGTGTTAATGCCAATGTTAATTCGATGCTGGTGGCTGTGCTGGCTAATGCTGATTTCACTGATCCGTCACTACATTTGAACATTTATAACTCACAAAGCTGTTCATGTAGATATAATGCAAATGTGTGTGTGTGTGTGTGTGTGTGTGTGTGTGTGTGTGTGTAATAATTTGAGTGTGTGTACGTGAGTGGGAGTGGGAATTGGAGCGAATGTGAGTGGAAACTGGGGCATGTGTGTATTTGTAGATACGTTGTGTGTGTGTGTGTGTGTGTGTGTGTGTGTGTGTAGATACGTTTTATGTGTGTGTACTTGTTTATATGTGTACGTGTGTTTATGTGATAATTGTACCCAGTGGGCTAAGCCTGGTAATATCCCTTTAATGGCGTGGGGAGGCAGCGCTGTGTATTGTTGACAAGTTTCATTGAGTTACCAGACATAAAAGTGAGCAGTGGACCCTAATGTGTAGCGAGGGTTTAGCACTCGACGCTGATATGTAGCGAGGAATTAGCAACAGTGGATGGTTATGTGTAGCAATTTAGCGAAGAGGTAGGAACAGTGGGCGATAAAATGTAGCGATAAGGCGTAGAAGTAGGAAAAGTGAGTGATAATGTGTAGCGATCTAGAGGTGTTTTTAGCTACAGTGGGTGAAATTATGTAGTTATGTGGTGAAGATGAAGTTGCTGAGGATTCGAACCTGTAGCGACGTTTTAGAATTTAGCAGAAGTGGATGATAGTTATGTGTTACAATTTAGCAACGATGTAGGAGCAATGAGTGTTAATGTGTAGTGTTTTAGCGAAGATTTAGCGGCAGTGGATCCGAATGTGTAGCGATGCAATAGGATTTGGCGGAAGTGCACTCTATTATGTTGCTATTTAGTACCGTCGAATCCTATTTTGTACCTTTTTGTAGCAGTGGATCTCTCTATGTTACCATTTAGCACCACTGGCTTTTTCAGTTTAGCAAGAGTTAGCAGCAATGAGCGCTAATATGCAGCAACGTGGCTGCTAATGTATCACTCCAATATGAAGCGGAGTGGCGGGAATTTAGCGCCAGTTTTAATGTTGATAAAAAAACGACACCCGCTGAATATGAGATGAAGGATGTTTTTTTGGCGTTGCTGTACCAGGCTAACGAGGTGCAGGGATAGTCAGAGGAATAACTGATGACACCGACTCTATTATTTTGTAATGTGTGTGGCTCTGAAATGTATATCTTGCTTTATTCTTGCCGTGGTGCTAAGAGGGCAGCCTTCGTGTGGTGGCGCCGATATGACAAGGCGGTGGAGGTGCCCGGTTATAAAAACGTCCCTCAGTCCCCTCTCTATCCCCTAAAGAAAGGATGGTGGAATGCAGAAGAAGGAGAGTTTCGGCCTGCAGTCCCCTGAGTTCACGTTCAGATGAGCCTAGGGTTGTAACTACTACTACTACTACTGTTGCTGTTGCTACTACAATTACTCCTACTACTCCTACTACTACTACTACTAATACTAATAATGATGCCATTACTACTACTATTAATACTAGTACTACTATTCTTGCTGCTGCTAGAGGGTTGTATTGGACTAAAGGGTAACTATTTTTGGTTATAGAAGTTAGACATAGCCTCGGTAAGCTCCATCACATATCCACAGCCTTCCCAAATTGAACATAATCGGAAAATAGCAAGAACGAAATTAAATGAAAAAAAAAAAAAAAAAAAACGCTGAAAAAGATGAAGCGTGAGGGGGGGAAATCTTGGTTCTTTTTTGTAAAATTTTATTACAATTGAGGAGTTACATACTTTTTTTTTTTTTTTTTCGTACATCACTGTGAAATCTGTCGAACTGGTGGAGATGAAAACACTATATAATGTGGGTGCCATGGGGGAGGGGGAGGGGGAGAGGGAGGGGTAAGAGTGAGATAGGATGGGAGGGGAGGGGAGGACAGCGAAAGGGAGGGTGAGGGTGAGGGGAGAGGGTGCGATGGGAGGGGAGGAAGGGGAGGGCAAGGGAGCGAAAGGGAGGGTAAAGGTGAAGGTGAGGGGAGTCTAGGGGAGGGGTGGTGAGGGGATGAGATGGGAGGAGGGGGAGGGGTAAGAGTAGAAAGAAGTACAATGGAACACAAACAGCAACTGATAAATGATTCTTGGCTGTTTATTATAATGAAGGAGGGGGGTGATAGTGAGGGTGGGAGGGGGCAAGGGGTGAGGGGGAGGGGGCAAGGGGTAGGGTCAGTTTTGAAGGGGAGGGGGTGTGAGGGAGGGGAGGAACTGCACTACAAACCCTCACCTTAATTGTTCCTTATCTCAGTCATCCCTCCCCCCCCACCCATCCACTCCCCTTCCCCCCCACCTACACCCACCCAACACCCACCTACACCCACATACACAGAAAGAGAGCACTGTTTTAAAGTCTAGTGGCCGTGTCCCTTTTTTGGTTTCCTCTGAATTCTACATTAAGATTCTGTCTTTTATTTTTAGCACTTTCGTCCTGTTTTTAATATGCCTTTCTCTTTCATACCTTCCCTTCTCTTTTTCACTTTTTCACCCTCGGCTCCAAGTAATTGCCTTTTTCACCTTGCCTTCCCTTTTATATCTCTCTCTTCCTTTCCTCTACATTAACTATCTTTTTCTTTACTACACATTTTTATCTATTTTGCACATTCTTTTCACATTTTCTCATCGTTTCCATTTCTTACAACTTTTTTTTTTTTTCACATGCTTTTGTTTTCCCATTGTTACACCAAGTCTGTATTTTTTCCACCAGTATTTTTCTCGTCTTCATTTTTTTCCTTTCTCGTTCCCGCATTGATTCCTTTTGTTTGGTCTGTTTCCTCTCGTTTCCTCCATAATTCCCCTTTCCCTCCACCTGGTTTCCTCTCCCCCTCCCCTCCTTCCCCACACAGAGCCCTGGAGTTCTCACTTTTTTTTTCACCCTTTTCGCGTCAACTTTCTCACTCATTTTATTTTCCCTCTCATTTCATCACAACGTTCTCTTCATTTCGCCTTGATTACTTGTCCATCAACGTTTGTCACTTTTCTGTATCATCTTTTTAATATTAACAACAGCATTTCCATCAGTCAGTATTCACCACTTTTCGGCAGTATTTTCGTTTATCAAATTTTTTTTCGAATTATGTCAGTATTCACTCATATTTCAGCAGATTTCAAAGGCTCACTGCTTTTCATTTTAGCAATAGATTTTCATTTTGACAACACTTCCTCATGTCGACATACATTTTTTTGTTTATTTTTTAGTTCACAGATATTTTCCCTCTGCATTCAGCCCATTTTCGTGTTCATCTCAGCCCCTTGCCTTTCATCCCAAGTCTTTCAAGTATTCCATTTCGAGCTTAGTTTATATTTCACACACAAAAAAAAACAAGAAACTTTTCACTCATTTCTCAAAACACCAACAGTGACATTTTTTTTTTTTTTCATTTATTCCCAGTAACGAGAACTTTTTGGCCATGACACAGAAAACACTTAGGAGTTTTTTTTTTAGTCTATATTTTTTTGCTTGGCTGGACAGAAACCACCTCACCCGGCACAGAGATGTATGTATGTTACTGTTTTTTGATGGGCAATTTTCCTTCCCCGATTAGTCTACTTCATTTTCTGCGGTGGTCTTTTTTCCTCACTTATTCTCCCAGGAATGTAACATGGAAATCGGAAAATATGAGACACAGTTGCTCAATCGAGGAGAAAAAAAACAATAGCTATGAACTCGGCACACTTCACATTCAACCTGTGTATTGTCTGCTTTGGTCTCACTCACCTTTTCCCGATGAGTAAAGCTTGGAGGTATCAGTGAATGAGAAACAGTTATTCAAAAAGAAAAAAACAAACGCCACAGACCCCACCCGCAATGTCTGGTTCTGTAAGGGGACAGTCTTATCTTCTTTCTTTTTCTTTTTCTTTTTTTTCTTTTTTTTTTTTGTCCTTTTCCTCGGATCACATTTTGAGCAAGACAAGTTTTTTTTTTTTTTTTTTTTTTCCAGCTCTGATCGAATTCTCAGTGACCTAGGAGACTTCGTGGCACCTCTTCCTTGGCGATTTATTTTGGATCTTAGCGACTTATTTTGATTCTTACATCTTAACATTCTCCTATATTTTTTGTTAGTTTTAATACCGACATAATTTGCACCAGTAATATCAAGGAATTTAATGTTCAGAATAAACCACCAGGGAGAAGGTGTTACGAAAAATGTAATCTCCATAGCAACTCAGATTACAGCCCAAAGTAAAACGTCTTCTTTCCTGCATGATGTAAAGGAAACTGCTGCAGATTTTGTTATTAATGTATATCAAGAGAGCGCTTTTCCCTCCTCCTCTCTCCGTATCGTCCGCCACACCGCCTGAGACTGATGCCCTGCGACTTACGGCTAGGAGATCAGGTGTGAAACTACGTGAATACCTGCTTTTGATTTTGAGAACACACTTGCTTGGTGCTCAGGGCTTAGGGGTGGCGGGGAGGAACGTTTTGCTTCGTATTTTTTCGTTTCCCGTGAAGTTGCGCATTTTTTCTCTCTCTCTCTCTCTCTCTCTCTCTCTCTCTCTCTCCCTAATGTATAGCTGGAAAAAATATATGACATCAGTGAGTTTATTTATAACAAGTGTGCTGTTGGGTGTCGACCTAGGACTGTATTCTCGTGGGTTGTGGAGGCTCCCCAACACCTCTTCCTTAGCGAATTATTTTGCATGCTACACCTGAACCCTTTGACGGTCGTGGACGTACCTTGGTAATTTACTCAGGCAAAATCTGGACTTTTTTTTTTTTTTTCATTTTAGGTACGGAATTTTTAACCTTTAGTAAAATAACGTACAGGGCTCACGAAATGCTAATGGGTTAATATATTCTTTTATGTAGTTTATTATCATTATTTTGTATATTAACGTAAGGTGCATAACAAAACATAAAAGAGAGTATTAACGTGTCACCTGCAGAAATTAACTGTAAAGGAGAGGGTTTTAGACAGTTTCCTAAATGTTGACGAGAAGGCGGGACTTGGTGATGACGAGGGCACGATTTTGCAATTCAGTTGAGTATAATACACGCCTGGAAAAGAAGCACTACCTTAAATTACTTCCTCTTACCGACTGATGGACTTACATCTCGCCAGCATCGGCTAGAAATGTACCAAGATAACTTCAAAATCATATATTATAGAAAAATTTCTAAAATGTGAAATAGTTTGGAGATAAGAGTGATGAAATATATAGGTAAATAAAGAGGTGTTATTAGACTTTAAGAAACGGAAACTAAGACATCAAGACTACAATTGAATAAGTGATGCTTCCATTACAAACGTGTACTACTCGTAGTTTAATCCTTCATTCATTCTCACATCAACGTCAGTCATACCCATTCACTTATATTACTCAGTTGCGTTTATAAAAGAATAAACTTTTACACAATAAATAATTTTGTTCTTCGTTTTTATATAAAGCAAAAGCTGGTAAACTGTGGAAAGGACTGTCCAGTGTGTATGTGAGTGTGTGTGTGTGTGTGTGTGTGTGTGTGTGTGTGTGTGTGTGAATAGGTACGACTTTGCAAGCATAAATAATAAACACGCAACAGTCTTCAGTTAACACAGATAACGCCACAGCAAAGCAAGTATCATAACAAAACCTTCGAGGTCACTGCAACATCATCAACATTGCCATGAGCTGCAGCATTACGGCAACAGGAGCAACACACACTCAGACACACTGACACTCGTTCCACCGTTCACCTTCACCTCCACACCTTCCTTCTTATCGACCTAGCGACACCGGGAAAGCTGTTATCTATTGGAACGTTCGTGGTATGTTTTTTCCCTTTAAAGAAATCCATACTTCTGCGTTCCATTTTTTTCCTTCCCTTGAAGAACTTTCCAAAGTGTTCATTTTTTTCAACTTATATCCACTTTTCTTTTTACTTTTCCCACTTTCACCTTATTGTACTTTTACTGTAGGTTCAGTTTTCCTATCATCCCCTTAAAGCTGTCCCAGAGGAGTTCATTGTCCTCTTTTCCTTCATATTATCCTAGAGGACGTACTGTTTTCATTACCTCTTCTTAAAGATCTCCATGGAAACGACCAATTTACTTATCTCCCTTCGAAAGCTCTCCCAGAAGCGTTCAGCAGCGTCCATTCATATTTCCATAACACACTGAACGTTCTCCAAATTTCACTGGGCGAGTATGCAGTGATTTTAGATTTTAATGGTTACGAGGTTAATTTGCACACAGAGTGATTTGAGGGATTAGATGTTCTGAATTATCCTTTTTTTTTTTTTTTTTTCTCATTGGCAAGCTTTTAACTCATCCTGGTGGGCAGAGTAACGATCAGAATCACAGAGATCAGAAAAAACAGAAGAATGAAGTCACCCTGGATTGGTACCGTACTGTCCTTCCAAGCACTGACATCAACTATAGACATGTTAATAATATTTGTTTTGGAGTCATGGTGAATGTCTGTGGTGATCTAAAGAGAATCATTAAAACGCACAGACACCCACACACACACTCACTACCGGTATAAGAACAGGATTTTCGTGCCTTTGAGGTGTTCGTGCTGCAAGAGTCTCGTGAACGGGCTCTAGGTGGCGTGTCACCGTACCGTCCAGCACTGCGATTCTTCACTGACACATAAGAAAGGAAAAACAGAGCTGCCACGGAGTCTTTTAGAAATCATTGATAAGTCTGTGGGGGACATGGCGGAATACCCACACGCCAGGGGGATGTCCGCCATTCTTCCCAAGCTGTTCTTGTTACCGTATTCTTACTATATTTCACTTATTTATCCTATTTTCATCTATTTTGCCCTAACTTTTTGTCTTTTTTCATTTTGTCCCCTATCTTACTTGAGCGTTGAAGTCACCATCGAGAGCGCCTACCGTTTTCTCTAGGATTATGCCGTGATGTGTGAGAGGGAATCCTTTGAACTCTGTCGGGGGAGCGTGGCATAGGAGGGCAGGGTGGAGCCGCGAGGGGGTGGCTGTGGCTTCCGAGATGACGATGACGACGACGATGATGAACCCCGCTGTAATGTGGCGCTGCGGTTTGCCCTCTGTACTGACAGCTCGTTCCCGTCGTCATTGTAAGAGGGCTTCGGGAGGCAGGAGACTCCGGGTTCTGCAAATTGACAGGTGGTGGTGGAACAGGGAGCACCCCCAGGGCTGGAGAACTGGCTGCCTGATATGGAGTACTGGTCTGTCGATGAGGAATACTGACTGACACTCGGGGGATAGTGGGAACAATACTGGGAGTGTGGGGGATAGGGACACTGAGAAGATGACGTAGGGGGATACACAGCTATAGTGGCTTCAGGACAACTACCCCCGCTTGAGCGGTACTGGTCTCGGCTTACGTCCGGTAGATGACCTCCGCTATTTATTTCCCCTGGGTATTGCCCGACATCCGGAGGGTACTGGGTGACGCTTACATCTGGGTACTGGGGAGCCGGGGCATCTGAGTAGCACCTTCCACCGGCGCATGCACCACCATCAGGTCCATCCGGGTGCTGACCTGTCATAGGGGGTGTCGGAGAGGAGGTGCTGAGAAGGGGTGGAGGTGGAATAAACTGACTTGTGGGCTGGGAGAGCAGGGAATGCATGGAGTTGCTGGTGTGGAAGGTGACCTCAGTGTTCCGGTCTCCTATATCGGGTGGTGGTGGGAAGGTGTGCAGCTCTGTGCACTGCATATCCACACTACAAGCCGGCTTTGCCTCTTTCACTGGGGAGGACAGGGCTTCATGTGTGGAGATGGACACAGAGCGAATCCCACTATCAACCGTGCACAGAGGTTGAGCCGAGGCACTGTCATACTTCATCTTGGGACCTAGGGAGTTACGGTCACGCTTGTAGATCAGTGCAGCGAAGAGTATGGCATTGAGCACCAGGAGAGAGAGACCAATGGCGACCGTGAGGGTAAGGGCAGTAGTGTAGTCCAGGAACTGCCCTGTGATTGGTGCCTCAGAGGACTCGTTGGCAGGGCGGGGGACACTACCGTGGGCAGCACTCACATTTGGGGGTAGATACTCGTCGCTGGGCGTGGGCAGTGATGGAGGGGCAGACGTGGGCGTGGAATACGTTGGGTGCAGGAACCTGAGGGAGAAGACAAAGACGCTACATACAACAATTCTGCTGTCCAGTGTCTGATAACTGAGCCACCGAATGGGAAAGAAAGCCCACAGTATGATGAAGTCTCTAATTCAGTTCTTACTGTCTCTAAATGATTATCATTGGCTTGAGAAAGATCCTCCTGACTGAAGGGTAAAATAGAGCACGTGATGAGCGAAAATGAAGTCAAGCCTCTGTAGTTTGTTGATGATTGCGATTTATATCGGGAAGAGGTGGCTATTGGATATTAATATTCGAACACAGAGATGTAGAAGAGAGGAAAAAAGTAGGATAACTATGGAAATCTAAAAAAAGAAATAAAAAGGCTCCTCACCTGAATGGATCTAAAGGCCTGACGGGTCCAATGAAGTGCTTGGGGTCCTCTGAGGAGTGCCAAGCCTCAGAGTCTGTGTCAGGGTAGCGCGCCCCTGCCTCCTCCAGCTCCGGTATCAGCCAGTTCCACAAAGCCACCTTATGGGCGCGGTAGTGGTTCCTTATACGGGGACGCTGACCTGAGATGAAGAAAAAAAATACATATACATTTGGGTGAAAACAAACACCGATATAGATTTGGTTGAAACTGAAACGTGAAACAGATTCTTTACTTTTCGTTCACCTTAACTTTGAGGAAACTTTCGTCCTTTAGCAGCATTTATTACGTAGCTCAGCGACAGAAAGACAGGACCTAGATCAAGAGACGGGACTATGGTTTTACGTCCTTCCCATAGCACTTCTTCGTGACTAGCCTCATATGCTAGTGTAAATTTCTCATTGCAGCTTAGCATTAAAAAGGGTGAGATGGCAATTTTACGCCTAGTGAAAGTAAACGGAATATAGGCAGGCGTGCACACACACACACACACACACACACACACACACACACACACACACACACACACACACACACACACACACACACACACACACACACACACACACACACATTTTCAGTTTAATAGCTACACACACTTGCATGGATCCCAGCTTGCTGAACAATACAGTTAAATGATGAGCAAATGATATATTGTAATGTCTTTTACCTTCAGAAATAAGTAGACAAATAAAAAAAAAAATAAAGAATAATAATCCGTCATCATCATCATCATCATCATCATCATCATATTTTGCCAATCAGAAAAAAAATATGCAACTGTCGTCTACGTAGCATAATCATCACCATTTTCGTCATCACCTCATCATCTTAATTTGCACCCAGAAAAAAATTATATACCATCATAATCATCATCATTTTCATCAGCATCCCAAACCCTTATTCCTTTTTAAAATACGAAATGATAAAACCCACTGCATGAAAATGTTGAACGCTGGTGTTGCGGAAAATGTCGTTCCTACATCACCTCTCATTTTCACGTCAACTGGCACGTTCTCTGTCTCTGTCTCTGTCTCTCTCTCTCTCTCTCTCTCTCTCTCTCTCTCTCTCTCTCGCCAGAAATCCAATCCTGAGTTCATCCAGTGTGTTTCCAGCGTAGCAATATGCGAAAACTAAAAAGAGCACAGAATTTAGGCTGAAAATAAACACACACACACACACACACACACACACACACACACACACACACACACACACACACACACACACACACACACACACACACACACACGTCCCTCGAGTATCCCCTCACCCTTACTAGTGCTGAGTCAAGCCGATTACGTAGAGAGAGAGAGAGAGAGAGAGAGAGAGAGAGAGAGAGAGAGAGAGAGAGAATGGGGGGGGGGAGGCGAGCTGGGCCGGGACAGTAGCTACATAAAAAAGTTACGACTCACAGTTACGGAACCTAACGCTCTGAATAAGCCTGGATTTCTTTTACATCTTTATTTTTTATTAAGGTGGTCGCCATAGTGTTTCTATAATTATTACGTACACAAGAAATTCCTTAGATATACTTAAATCTGTTTGTCTGCTCTTCTTCCTGCTTGTCTCTCTGCCTATTTTTGTCTGTTTATGTGTCTTTCTTCATGTGTCTTTCTGTCTGCCCATCTCCCTGTTTGTTTATGTGTCTTTCTTCATCTGTCTTTCTGTCTGCCTGTTTGTCTGTTAATGTGTCTTTCTTCATCTGTCTTTCTGTCTGCCTGTTTGTCTGTTAATGTGTCTTTCTTCATCAGTCTTTCTGTCTGCCTGTTTGTCTGTTAATGTGTCTTTCTTCATCTGTCTTCTGTCTGCCTGTCTCCCTGTTTGTTTATGTATCTTTCTCCATCTGTCTTTCTGTTTGCCTGTTTGTTTTTGTATTTCTCTTCATCACGTTGTCTCTCAGTTTTTTTTTATCTGTATGTCTCTGTCTGTCTCTATCTTAATCTGTTTGTCTGTTGATGTATTGTTTGTCTCTCTTTCTGTATGCCTGTCTGCCTGTGTTTGTTTATGAATCTGTTTTCATCTGTTTCTCTGTCTATCAGTTTTTCCATTTATATGTCTGTCTGTCTCTTAATTTGTTTCTCTGTTAATCCTCCTGTTTGTCTCTCTGTCTGCCCGTCTTTGTCTTTATGTATTTCTTTCAAGTGTTTGCTTATCTATCAGTTTTTCTATCTATATGTGTCTGTCTATCTGTCTGTCTCTTAATCTGTCTGCCAATTCATCTGTCTCTGTCTCGTTTTGTTTTTCCTTCCTTCTCTGCTCATTCCTTCCTTATTTACCTGCATTTGCTTTTTCTTTCCTTCTTTTATTCCTTACTTTCTCCCTCTCTCAAGTTTATTTTTTCCTTCCTTCTCCTCTTTATCCCTCCTTCGCTGTTTCTTGTTTTCGTACATCAGTCAAGACAACAAAACAATAAGGCCCGAGTTTGTCTGTTTACATTAGTCTCAAAACAAACACACTGCGTTGTGTATTATAAAAGGCGATGTAATTATAGCCTGGGGCCTCTCTCTCTCTCTCTCTCTGCATCCTGTGTCATAAAAACTGACATAATAAGACATAATAATAACTGGAAGCCTCTCTCTCTCTCTCTCTCTCTCTCTCTCTCTCTCTCTCTCTCTCTCTCTCTCTCTCTCTCTCTCTCTCTCTCTCATACATTTTCACTTCAGTACCAAAGTGTCATGAATATTTTACTCCCACTCACCGAGCTCTCAGTCTCTTACTTTCTTACATTTACTCACAAACTCACTCACACTCTAACACTCACAAACTCTTACTTATTTTCATATCCATTCGCTCTCGCATACCCACTCACTCTTGCACCCTCCTACACTCACTCACTCACTCTCGTACACATTCTCACACTACCTCTCATCCTCATTCATTCTCTTCCTCGCACATGCTAATTCACTCTCTGTCCCATACATTCCCCCCACTCTCTCACTCACACAAACTCACTCTAACTCAGCGATCTCACGGACTATCGCTCACTAACTCTCTCCCACTCGCACTTTTTTTCCCTAGTAAATTCACACACACACACACACACACACACACACACACACACACACACACACACACACACACACACACACACACACACACACACACACACATTTACTCACCGATCTCAAGGAACTTCTCATAGACGGCCTCGTACATATCCCAGGTGATGTTCTTCTGCCGGTTCCTCTCCAGCTTCACCAGGCGGGGGCGAACGTCCTCCGGCTTGTTGGGGTCTCTGTAGGGGAGAGGAGGGGAGGGAGGAGAGGAGGGGAGGGAGGAGAGGGGAGGGAAGGGAGGGGAGGGGAGGAATGGGAAGGGAGGGAGGGGAGGGGAGGATATGATGGGAGAGGCAGGCAGGGTAGGGTCGGGTGGGGTAGTGTAGGATAGAAAAAATTTGAGTAAGATGAGGTAGGGCGGGTGAGGGCAGGGTAGGGTACGGAAGGGGAGGGGAGGCGTGGGGAGGGGAGAGGAAGGGAGGGTAGGGCAGGGCATAGTACAGAAAAAACCAGGGCAGGGCAGGACACAGCAGGACAGGTCAGGGGAAAACGGGAGAGAAAGAGAAGAAAAACAGTTAGCCCATAAGCCATCCGTTTTCCAGGGAACACAGTGCCTCACACACCATCACCGTCATCAACACCGTCATGAGGCCACAGAACACGAGTCATGGGGTCATTGGCTTTAAGGGGACACTTCATTAGATGGGGAAAGAGGAGTGAGCCATTCCATCACTGATCCATACTGCCCCTTACTCTCTCTCACTAACTTTCTTTTTCACGCTCCTGACCCACCAGCATGTCATAGAATAAAAACGCCCCCTCAAATCCCATCATCCCAGCTGTGAATGTGATAGCCCTGTCGTGTATTCAGTTTGGACGGTGGGTATTAGTGCCATGCGACAGTCCATAGCTTGCTTCACTGAGGGCGGTTCTGTGTTTAAGCCCAAGTGGTGGCATGTGAAGGTGTGTGACGTGATCGGTATGAAGTGGTGGAGATCTGCTGCACCTCAGGGAAGGGAGGGTCTGGTCTACTCCCAAACACACAACAGACCACGTAACCACTCAGCTAATTTGTCACTCACTCGCTCACTCACTCATTTTCTTTATCTTTATTTTTTCTTCCATCTCTCTCTCTCTCTCTCTCTCTCTCTCTCTCTCTCTCTCTCTCTCTCTCTCTCTCTCATTCCCTAACCCTATCCCTCATCACTAATTGTACCCATTAGCTGGTTATTAAGGGACATGACCAACTGAGAAATCACTTAATATCTTTCTGTCTTTCTGTTTGGTTTTCTGACTACCTGTCTGTCTGTCTGTCTGTCTTGCACACACACACACACACACACACACACACACACACACACACACACACACACATCTGTCTGTCTGTCTTGCACACACACACACACACACACACACACACACACACACACACACACACACACACACACACACACACACACACACACACACACACACTTCGAGGAAAGTTAAATCTGTAGGCAAATAAATAGATGGACAGATAGACATAAAGATGGACAGATACATACATACATATTTGCATAGATACACTGACAGGCGAACAGACAGACAGACAGACAGACAGACAACTGAGACAGAGAAAGAGAGAGTGAATAGTTCTGCTTTAGTTCTCTCCCTCCTCCTCTTTCCCCTCCCCTCTCCTCCTCCCTCTCCCCTCTCCCTTTCCCCTCTCCTCCACTCCCCTCTTTTCCATTCCTATCCCTTCCTTTCCCTCCCAACTCTTCCTTTCCTCTCTATTCTGCCTCTCTTTCCCCTCCCTCCCTCCCTTTCTGTTTGTGCCTTTGTGATAAAATGTAGCTGTGTAACACCTCCCATTCTCTCTCTCTCTCTCTCTCTCAGCCCTGATCGTATTCGGTTAATGGAGATCAGATTTATGCTCTTAACGCACTCCATCATTTATCCCACTTAGCCCTTATCATCATCCCTCGTGTCTGTCTGAATGTATGACGGTAAATTGGATCTGTAGCCGTCTGACTACATAATCTGTTTGTATCTAACTACCTGTCTGTCTGTCTGTCTGTATATATGTGTATTTAACTGCGTGTCTGTTTGTATATCTATGTGTATTTAACTGCGTGTCTGTTTGTGTATGACTGTGTGCACTTTTTTGGCGTCTGCTTGTCTATCTGTCTTTCATAACATTTCATTTTCAACGCCACTTTAACACACTCTTCCTCATACACATTTCCAGCAAGATGGAGCACTCACAGACCTGCAGCACCCGCACCCACCAGCTGGACTAAAGGCTGGAATGTATGACTTTGCCCTGTGACCTTCGACAGATTACATGTAAATTCAGATTGCTCCATTCTTGCCTGATCCTTAACCCTTCTACCAAGTTTGGTAAAAAAAAAAAAAAGAGCTAAACTTGCCCTGCGACCTTGACCTTTCACCCATCCGTGTGACCTTGATCGTTGAGTGGTTGTTCTCAAAGTGGAATCCTCTTATTCCTTCCTTATCCCCAGCCCTTCCTCAGAGTTTGGTCAAAATCAGATGATGCTTGACTAAGTATTTTTTTTTTCATGCAAGGAAGAAGGAACCAAAGGCCAGAAGCCTGCAACATTACTCCCCCCAAGAAAAAAACAAAACAAGTCAAAAGAGCTAAATTCAAAATCTGTTCATTTCGAGATGCCTGGACACCGCGTTTGAAAGACAGGAGGTCATAGACAGTAGGATATACAGACAGAGGAAGACAATTCCAGAGTTGACCTGTTGCATATATGAAGGACTGGGAGAAACGATTAACTCTTGCATTGTAGAGTTGAACAGAAGAGGGATGAGAGTTTGTTGCTAGACGGGTGCTACGCTCCGGCCGTAGTGGTGGAGGGATGCAAGAAGACAGTTCAGAGGAGCAGTTACCATTGAAGTAGCGATAGAAAAGAGATAAATATGCAACAGAGCAGCGAAGACGCAGGGGTTGAGGGGAGCCAGTAGGAAGAGGAGAGTTAATGAGACGAAAAGCCTTTGACTCCACCTTGTTGAAAAGAGCTCTAAGGGGGGAGCCTCCCCACATATGAGAGTTGTTCTTTACATACGGGCGAATAAAACCCCGTGTATAAAGTCAACAGCTGTGCCGGGTTAAAGAAGGTAGGGAGTCAGTTAACCACATCCAGTCTCTTGGAAGCAGTTTTTACAAGAGTAATAACATGATACTGTCCTGTGACCTTGACCTATGACATGCTGTTATAAAAATGTTAGGTTACAGCCTGACTAACCTTCAACCTTTCCAC
>NC_137045.1:16016694-16019194 GCF_032717465.1 Coenobita brevimanus | reverse complement strand
TCTCTTCTTCCTCCTCTCCGCTTTCTCTTTCATCTCGTCTTCCTTCTCTCCACTTCCTCTTTCATTCTCGACTGCCTTTTCTACTCCCTTTTTCTTTCATTTTCTTCTTCCTGATCTTCATTCGCTCCACGTCCTCCCACTTCCTCTCTCATTCTCTTCCATCTGTCTTTCCTTCACTTCACGTCCTCCATTTTTCTTTGTCAGTGTCTTCCGCCTCCTCTCCTTCCTTCTCTCCACGTCCTTCCTTTTTCTCTCTCATTCTCTTTTTCGAACTCTCCTTTTTTTCTCTGCATGACCTCCATCTTTCTTTGCCATTTTCTCTTTCCTCCTCTCCTTTCTCCTCTCCACATCCTCCTTCTTTCTTTCTCATTCTGTTTTTCCTACTCTCCTGTCTCTCCACGTCTTCCCTCTTTGTCTCTCAGTTTCTTCTTTTTCCCCTCCATCTGCTTCCTCCTCGCTCCAATTCACCCCAAATCTACAAAACTAAATACAGCTCAGAAGTCACTGCCTCGTCTCCCCTCCTCCCCAATATTACCCTGACTTCCCAGCTCTCACGATTAATGTATATAAACTCGCCGGGTGAGGAGCTAATGGCCCGGCTGTAATTAATCCACGGTGGTTGGCTGAGGGACAAGACCTATTAATGACATAGACCAGGTGATTAGGACGGGCAGGGGTGGCGGGCAAATTGGGGTCGGGTTTTGCATGAAGGTGAGGCTGGTGCAGTGGTGTGTGGAACGTTTCAATAGAGGGTAATGAAGAGAGAAAGTTTAGTGGCCCCTACACTGGCCTGGACATTGCCTGGTGAGGAGGGAGGGCTGTCGCTGGTGAAGGGGTCTTTAGCTAGGCTGTGGTAATCCTGTATATCTATATCTATATGTCTGTCTACTTATCAGTCTATCTGTCTATCTATCTATCTATCTATCTATCTACTTATCAGTGTATCTATCTGTCTGTCTATATAAGAGGGTTGATGACCAGCCCAGGGTGACACAGTAGCTTGAGAATACAGTGTTTGTTATGAGTTTTACGCATGTTTTTGGTCTAGGATTTTAACTCTTGGCTGTGTTTGGTAATGGGACATACACACTGCTAACAGAGGAGGTTGGGGTGAGGGAGATAATTCTGGCTACCATTCTCTCCCCGATGAGGTCAGGCCGTACAGTTGACCCTACATCAGCCATTGTAGTTACAGTTACATGCCAGCTAAGTCAACGATACACACACCTGCGTTATTAATAATGAGCAAAGCAAGGTGTTCGAGGTCATCGTTAGAAACAACTCCGTGGAAACTAAATCTGCATGTATGTGTATCAGGGTTCAAGCATATTTTACTTTTTTGTTCATCTTTAAAATGTGTTAATATGAGAAGATAAGTATTGCGTGTGTCGTACCCTCTCTGGATGCTGCGCCGGGTTGCCCCAGTCGGTGTACTCCTTGGTGATGGCCAGGTAGATCTCCTGCAGGTGGTGGTGGTACACATTACGCACGTACGTCCTTAGTAGGCGGTTCCGGGCCTGGGCGTCCAACCCTTTGTGGATCTGGAGGAGGTGGAAAACATACATGAAGAATTTAATGGCCCTGTTATGGACTCCGCGATGTTGTCTTTTAAATCACATTCTTGCTTTCTGTAGATGATTTTATTAAACTTCCAGATCATCTTGGTTGTGTAAAATTATCTGACGGTGCTAGATTACAGTGACAAAGATCTTCATCGTATTAAAAGAGCGAATAAGTTTTTTCAGTACAAATTCAGGTTACTCTAGTTTCGTTGTGACATTCTTAATAGCTGTGTAAGTGAAGATGCGGAAATAAACAGGGCATCTTAAGTAAAAATCAATCTCAGTAAGGCTTGATTTGAAGTGTCTGGTAACCATTTAAGTGAGGGTAATGATATACACAAATAGTCTTAATATACAGGTTAGATTTAAGAAGGTCTGTGAATATAGCCTTACCTGTTCGTCGCTAAGTTCAGGAAACCCGTCCCCTTCCGTCACTCCAAACATGACACTCAGACCCCGACCCTCCAGCACCTGCGAGTGGGCGAAGAGGAGTGGGTGAGTGGGTGGGTGGGTAGATGATTGAGTGAGTGGGTGGTTGGGTAGATGATTGAGTGAGTGGGTGGGTGGGTAGGTGGGTGTGGGCATAGTGGGTGAGGGAGTGGACAGTGAGGAGTGGGTGAAGGGTGGGGGAGTGAGTGAATGGGTCAGTAGGTGAGTGATTGAGTGGGTGGTAGTGAGTAGAGAGAAGTGAGTGGGTGAGTGTTTCAATGCATTGGCAGAGAGTAGTGGGTGAGTGAGTGGTGAGGAGTGATTAGCAGGGAAGGGGGATTGACAGGGGAGAAGTGGTAGAGTCAGGAGTGACTGACAGGGTGAGGGGTGAATGGGAGGGGTGGGGAGCAGAGGAGGGGGTGGGGAGTAAGGGATGATAGGTTGCGGGTTGATTAATTAAGAAAGATAGTAACCAAACAGGAGGAATGGAGAGAAGGGAGGAAGAAGAT
>NC_137045.1:15994194-16011694 GCF_032717465.1 Coenobita brevimanus | reverse complement strand
AGTTTTCTTGATCGGTCTCTCTCTCAATCTTGTCTGACTCTGGTTCTGTCTCTGTTTCTGTGTCTGTCTCTGCTCTGTCTGGGGGTGGGGGGGAGGGAGGATGGTACGAGGTGAAGGACGGGAGGTGGAGTGATTCAGGGAGGCTTGGTGGAGGAAGAGAGGGTGGGATAGGGAGAAGGGGAGGAAGGGAGGAGGTGGAGGAAAGGAAGTGGAGAGAATCAGGGTGGTTTGGCGGAGGAAAGGAGAGAGGGATAGGGAGAAAGGGAGGAAGGTAGGAGGTGGAGGAAGGGAGGCAGAGAGAATCAGGGAGGCTTGGTGAAGGATTGGAGGGAGGGATAGGGAGAAAGGAAGGTGTAAAGTGGAGGGAGAATGTATGAAAAGACGAGCGTAAAAGTGAACATGGATAAGTAATAGGCCAGGGCACTTAGAATTACTTAAAAGTCCTATTAAAACTCCTTAACATATACGCTTGTTGGTATCGCTACTGAGTAAACACATAATTTTGGCCATACCTGCTTATTTATGGGGGGAAAGGTACTGCTCTCTCTCTCTCTCTCTCTCTCTCTCACTAAAGAAATATACCTTTTTTTATTTTTAATGCGGCTGGGTCACCTAATGAGGACCGTAATGTCTGTATGGTCTCTGTATCCACGTAATTCCCCCCCACCCTCTCTCTCTCTCTCTCTCTCTCTCTCTCTCTCTCTTTCTCCCAGGACACCTATTGACAAAGAGCGTGTCTGAGAGGGATGTAAATGGCGATGTTTCAAGGGGATGACATGTAGCCTGGTGGAGAGGAGAGCTGAATTATTTATTGGGAGAGAGAGAGTTGAGGCTGGGGAGAAAGAGTGGGTACCGGTGGATAGATAAACAGGAAGATAGATACGTGCATTAATAGAGAGATAGGTCGATGGACTGATAATTAGATCCAGAGAGATAGGTGGGTAGGTAGGTAGGTAGAGAGAGAGAGAGAGAGAGAGAGAGAGAGAGAGAGAGCGATAGATAGATAGATAGAGAGAGTGAGAGGGGGGGGGAGGGGCATATCCTTCACCCTATTGGCCATTCCCTTTGGAGGATTTTTGGCAGGAAATTAGACGTCAGCGTGATAGAGAAAATTCCTCTTCGGGGCATAAAGGGCGTGAGCGAGACACACGATCGCATCCTTATGGCCTTGTTTCTGTGTGTGTGTGTGTGTGTGTGTGTGCATGCTTACTGCACTTTGATACTGTCTTGCAAAGTGTAGTATCTTTTAACTCGATATACTTTCCAATGGCAGCATAAAACCAAAGATCACACACACACACACACACACACACACACACACACACACACACACACACACACACACACACACACACACACACTCTCCTTACACTGCTGAGTCGCGTCTTGAAGTCCTCGGGCACCACCACGCCGTCCACGCTGGGTCCGAAGAGCGAGGTGAACTTGTACTTGGGCAGGGCGACGGTGACCAGCCTCTGCGCAGACACGTTACGCAGGCAGTTCATGGTCTCGGGGTGCTGGTCGCTCAGGTCGGTGGGCAGGGAGCAGTTCAGGAGCTTGGCTAGTCGTGCCGTGATGGAGAGAGCGTCCTGAACCTCCGCCCATGGACTGAGAGCCGATCCGGACATCAGAATGGCCCGTTGGAACAGACCTGGAATGAAAAATAAAGGAAAGATTGAAACCAAGACAAGGAATGGAGGATAAAAAGCACATGAGGAGCCTCGCTAGTCGCAGAACCTTCACTTATGAGTCCCAGACCAGACATTAGGTTGATTAGACCTGGAATAACAGATATTGGGAGAAAGAATGAGTGAAGGAAAGAGGAATAGGGAAAATAAGAAGGAAAGTGTTGGTGTTAATCGAACTATTGGAAACTGATCGACGGTAAATAACGGTCTAGATAATAACTTCCTCCTTAGAACTGACTTGGAAAAAGAGAGAAATAAAGGAGAGAAGGAAGGGCGACAGAAGAAGAAATGGGGACATCGAAAGAAAAAATTTACCTATGTATTCGTGTAGACTAGATGAAAGGAGTTTGAGAGGAGGCAAAATTACAGCTCAGATATACATAGGCATTATTTGAACAGACTTTGAAAAATATGTATAATGAATAGAGATGAGTGGTAGAGAGATAAAGAAAGGGATAGAGAAATAAAAATATAACTCCAAGTGTACGTGTAGGCCCGGGGCTACTGGGGGCTGGCAGAGACCAAACGACAGTACAGATGTCCAGTTATTGGGGGTGGCTTGCTGGAATAGAGCCGGGAGAGAGAGAGAGAGAGAGAGAGAGAGAGAGAGAGAGAAATTTATTTAAGTGTTGCGTAAGCCAGATAAATCGAGATGGATAGCGAGGTTCAGAATCTTCCTCTAGGGATTTAGAGACAGATCAAAATAGCTCCCTGAAATAGAGCTAGAGTTAGAGAGAGAGAGAGGGGGGGGGTGGAGTTACGGGGACTTGGATGATTGTGTAGAGCCGACACTGAGAGACTGACAGATTGAATTACGGTAGTGATATTGAAATAGCTTCCAGGAAGAGTGCTTTGGGTAGAGAAAACAAAAAGAAAAAGATACAGAAAGGAGGGAAAAGGAAATGTAGTCATTGTTGATCTAGGTCCGAGAGCTGGAAACTGACAGAGACTGATTTATAGGCAAGAATAAACAGGCTTCTGGAATATAGTAGAGAGAGAGAGAGAGAGAGAGAGGGAGGGAGGGAGAGAGAAATTTATGCGGACCGGACAGCTGACAGACACTGAAATATAGTCCAAATATTATAATGTCTCTCTGGAATAGGCCTGAAACTGAGAACAAGATGAAGAAATATTTACAGCATCTGGAATGATAGACAACTGGGGACTGTGAGACTGACAGACGAAATTACGTTCCAAATTAATATTACAGTGGCTCGCTGGAATAGACGATAAAAGAAAGAGAGAAAAGTGTTGAAAAATTGGTTCCATGTAGACCGAATTTTTAGAGACGAACAGAAAAAAAAAAATTACGTTCACTTATCGAAATGAAGAAAGAAAAAAGAATATTGAAAAAAACTGGTGTCAAAAATTGGGATATATTATGTAGACCGAATTTTTTGAGAAGACATAAAAAAAAATTATGATCATATATCGAAATGGAAAAAGAGTCCCATAGATTTAAAAGAGGTTTATGGACGTTATATAGAAATCCGTCTAATTCGAAAAAAAAAAAACCTACCTACATGAAAATATCTGGGGATAGTAAAAATATATAAAAGACATCCATATATTTTCCCAACGCCAGATTTTTTTTTTTTTTTAAATCTCGAAACCCCCACTCAATCAAAAAGTAAAAAAAAAAAAAAAAATACGCGCTGAGAACTTTAACACGGTACATTTTTTTTCTTTGCTTTCTTTCTTTTCTTTGCTTTCTTTCTTTTCTTTTTTCTTCCTTTCTTTTTTTCCCATCTTTCACATATCCTTATTTCTTTTCTTTTTCTTTCTCCCTCTCCCTTTTTTTTATTTTTCTTTTCCATCTTTTTCTTTCTTCCTTTTTCTTTTTTCCTTTTTTTTTTTTTTCCCCCAAAGCCGAAGGACCCACCCACACCAGAGTCAAGGCGTCGTATAAGGAAAAATCGTGTTATAGAGTTCTCTTTTAGGCTTGAGTTCACATCAGTAGGCGATCTGATCTCATGTAGTGAATTCGAGAGAGGATCAGTATGGCAGAAAGGATCGTTTAAATATAGCTGAGAGAGAGAGAGAGAGAGAGAGAGAGAGAGAGGGGGGGGGGAGAGGGAGAGGGAGAGAGAGTCAGTAGGTAGGTAGGTAGATTGACAGACAAATATAAACAATTAAAGATAAATGGCTGAACGAAAGGATAGATGGATAGAGAGATAGACGAATATATCTGTCTGTCTATCTACCCATCTATCTATCTATCTACATGTATGTGTGTGTGTGTGGGGAGAGAGAGAGAGAGAGAGTCGTGCTCTGGATGTTGTTGTTGTGTAATGGAAAGTTCGTGGAAGGAGGACATGGAAAGGTGGAGGCAAGAGAGAGAGAAAATCACATACACACACACACACACACACACACACACACACACACACACACACACACACACACACACACACACACACACACACACACACACACACACACACACACACACACACACACACACACACACACACACACACACACACACACACACACACACACACACACAGAGGGAGAGAAACGAGAAAGTGAGAGTCAGTGAGTGGGCGAGAGGGACGTGCTACATATGGACTTGGTGGTGTCAGGGAAACTTGGTAGAACAGTCACTGAGTTTCCTCTCCCCCACTCACCTCACTCCAGCTTCCCACTCTCCCTCACTCTCCTTCCTCTCCCTCACCTTCCATCCTTCCTCTCCCTCACCCTTCCCCTCATTTCCCCCTACCTCAGGCCCCCTACTGACAATAGAGAGGCCTATACCTGTCGTCACCTTTGGCACCTGAGATTCCGGACTTCGTTAGCCATCGTTCTCACCTGGCACAGTAATTACAAAAGTACCTTAGCCACCTGTACGATAATTAAGTGTCCGTGTTAATCACTTTTAGACGTAGTTCTGTTTGGTCAAATTGTTCACTTCGATATTATCTCCAATTGGGTTGTTAAGTGGTTTGTAAATTACGTAAGTGGTGTTGGGAATATAAATAAGTTATAATGTCAACTAATTTTCTGTGATTTATGTGTGTTCATATTCTGGTGGTGATTTAGAGAGGAAGAGGGAGTCTGTGTGTGTGTGTGTGTGTGTGTGTGTGTGTGTGTGTGTGTGTGTGTGTGTGTGTGTGTGTGTGTGTGTACCTTTTTTTTTTAGCTGTGTGATATAGAGAGGACTCTGGTGTTGCCATGCCATATTCGTGTGAGTGTGAACGGGCTTATCACAGGACAGGCAGACAAACAGACAGAAAGAAGACAGACAGACGGACGGACAAACAGACAGACAAACAGACAGGCTGAAATGAGTACAAACAATATATATGGAGAGAGCAGTAATCTCCCGAATGCGATGAAGTAAGTGTATATTGCAAAAGGAAAGTTGTAAGAGAAAATTGACAGTTTTAGTTGATGAAGTTTTGTGCAGCGTTTGTGAATGTAGAATTAGTTCATATGAATTTAAACTCTCGTTTGATCGTAAGAATATCGCCTGTCGGTAGCAAGAATAAAAAAAAAGTCGGAGTCCAAGAGTTAATTCACTTAGTTTGGCCACTTGTAGTCCACTTCGCCCACACACCTGTTAATTTGTTCACTTTCTTCCACAGGTAACTCGACAAAGAAGCTCGGGAAAGGATTAAAAGCAGGCGTGTTCAGAGTCTCCGTCCTTAACCAGGTAAGAGGGTAGATGGAAATATTTGCTTCTTAGGGAATGCTGTTGACGATTTTGGAAGCGGAGATGGAGAGGGAGGATGGGACGGGAATTGATGGTGGGAGGAGGGAGACTCAGAAAGAACAAGGAGGGGGGGGAGGGGAGAGGAAGGTGGAATGGAGGGAAAAAAGGGTGTGTTTGAAGGGGAGGAGTGAGAGAAGGAAGAGAAAGACATAAGGATGAAGAAGACAGAGGAAAAGGAGGAAAAGGCTAAGGGTGCTGGTTGGTTAAAAGGACGAGGGAGAGAAAAGACGAAAGGAGGAGCAGAGGAAAGTGAAAGGTAGAAGAGAGAGAGAGACAGACAGACAGAGAATATTGGAGGAAGGAAACAGATACAACAAACAAGAAGGGGGAAGACAATTCTGTTCAGCCTACAAGATACCTCCCTCTCTCTCTCTCCCCCCTCCCCCCCCCGTGTTATCTTGAAGGGATCAGAAATAATCATCATTAACTCACAGGGCAATGACGGAAACGACCCTGAGCAGTGAGAGACAGGCAATTATCTCACAAATTATGGCTTGTTCGACTGCAATTGCCTTACCACGTCAGATATAATTTGCGGGGGTCGATTACTTTGGTGGAATTATAATGGGATTGAGGAAAAAGGAAGGAAGGAGGGAGAATGAGAGAGAGAGAGAGAGAGAGAGAGAGAGAGAGAGAGAGAGAGAGAGAGAGGAGGAGGAAGGGCTAATAATGTTGGAAAAGTTAGGGAAGGATAAGTAAGAGAGAGAGAGAGAGAGAAGAAAGACGCTGGCTCTGAAAATTATATGTGATTAGGATATTAATGGGAACAGTTGGCTTTGAGACCAATTTCGGAAAGATAATGGATTTTTAAAGTGAACCTTCTCTTATGTGGGAAATGTTATTCTTCTTCCCATTTGGCCAAAAATGTGGAATGGGTTTGTGTTTGGTTTATGTCTGTCTGTTAATCTATCTTTATATCCATCTATCTGTCTCTACTTTCCATGTCTTTCTGTCCGTCAATCTATTTACCTATCTCAGTATGTCGGGCTACGTACTTACCTACCTACCTACATACATACGAGAACATACCATCCCATTTACCTAACTTCCTGCCTACCTACCTACCTACCTACCTACCTACCTACCAACCAACCTACCTACCTACCTACATATTATATCTAACTGCCTGTCTGTCTGATGATCCGTTCGTCTGTCTGTGTCTTTCACTTCCTTATGCGTGATATATTGCTCTCAGTTTCATCAGAATACCCAGGCCAGTCAGTCTTGAAACACCTCGCCTTCCATCCTTCCTTCTTGTCTTCCTTCCTTCATTCATTCTTGTCTTCCTTCCTTCCTTCTTGTCTTCCTTCCTTCCTTCCTTTCTTCACTATCTGCTTGGGGAACACTCGTCAGACTACGTGTCTACTCGTGTATCTATCTAGTTATCTATCTAGCTGTGTCTGTCGTTCTGTTTGTCTGTCTTTCTGTCTGTGCCTATCTGTCTCTGTCTTCCTGTCTGTGTTTTTATGTATATTTTGACGCCTTTAGGATGCGGCTGTTAAAAAAAATAACTAGGCATAGATCAGTGTCCCTACTCGGTGACGATCTCTTTCGAAGGCGCCGTTCACAGACATCCTTTCATCTCTCTCTCTCTCTCTCTTATTCCATCTATATATTTTGTCTATTTCTTCCCCTTCCAAGCACCCCTGCCTCATACACTTTTTCACCACAAAGTTTTACACACACACACACACACACACAGACACACACACACACACACAGACACACACACACACACACACACACAGACACACACACACACACACACACACACACACACACACACACACACACACACACACACACACACACACACACACACACACACACACACACACACCATTAAAATTCATAAGTTGGAGGGCAGGAAGTTTTGTGTGTGTGTGTGTGTGTGTGTGTGTGTGTGTGTGTGTGTGTATGCACGTATGTATGTATATATGTATGCACGTAAAACAGGAAAAAGCGTCACGGTAGGGAAATGATTAACGTGAATTTACAAAAAAAATGAACAGGTAAAGAAAAATGTTTTACGGAGTTTCTCACAAGTCTGTTGCAATAAGATATCCTTTTCAGACCATCTCCGTGGGTTGGGTTTAAGGCGTACTGAAAAGACTTATCGAATGTGATTTGGAAGGGAAAGGAGGAGAATTAGATGTACCCCAGCCTCTCCAAAGACTGTCTCCTCTCGGTTTATCTCTTCTCTTCTCTTCTCTTTTTTTCTCTCTTTCTGTTTATCTGTCAGTCCATGTCTAATTCTGTAGAGCTATCACTCAGTCACACACACACACACACACACACACACACACACACACACACACACACACACACACACACACACACACACACACACACACACACACACACACACACACACACACTCTCTCTCTCTCTCTCTCTCTCTCTCTCTCTCTCTCTCTCTCTCTCTCTCTCACTTAAAGCTGCAGAGAAATTGAGGTTTAAATACAGATAGAGGTTGAGGAAGAGACAAAGGAATGGCATAGACAGAAGTTGATTTACACAGAGAGACACAGACATTGTATGAGAGAGAGAGAGAGAGAGAGAGAGAGAGAGAGAGAGAGAGAGAGAGAGAGAGAGATCAATTCATCGTTCATTCTTGCATCACACCATCAGAATCAGGGAGCAGAGACTAGGCTACCCAGTTTAGCCATTTATTTGGACGAGAGTAACTAGTCGCTCGCCCCTGAACGGTTGTATGTGACGAGTATACCCAACCACTCCTTGAATCATCATAAGTCACATGCAGTTGGGGCGCCTAAACGCACTAGACCACCAGACATCCTTACGTTGGTTATAAGTTTACCATCCAGCGTACTACTCGTACATGACCATCTTGTGTACAGGAAACCCATTTGGCATTTCTCTCAGTGTAAAGTCACCTGTACGTAGCACTACATCGAGTGATAGGATGGTGGACGCCCCCATATATCACATAAGATACAGAAAACCCTAAAATAGGAGACAGACACTGAGTAGAGACGCTGGAAATGGTAGACAGACAAACCCCATGACAGAAACAGGAAGCCTGACACCTTTGTCCTTTGGGGAGGGGTTAATCGGATGGTGGGAGAGGCGAGCACGAGAGATGAGAAAAGCACATATGCAGACGAAAAGCAGACAACTAACGGACAAAGACGTGAGCAGACAAATAAAAGGACACAGACGTAAGCAGACAAATAAAAGGACACAGACGTAAGCAGACAAATAAAGGACACAGACGTTAACAAGGACACAGACGTAAGCAGACAAATATAGGATACAGACGTAAGCAGACAAATATAGGATACAGATGTAAGCAGACAAATATAGGATACAGACGTAAGCAGACAAATATAGGATACAGACGTAAGCAGACAGATAAAGGTCACAGACGTAAGCAGACAGATAAAGAGACACAAACATAAGCAGACAAATAAAAGGACACAGACGTAAGGAGACAAACAAAGGACGCAGACGTAAGCAGACAAATAAAGGACACAGACATAAGCAGAGAAATAAAGGACACAGACGTAAGCAGACAAATAAAGGACACGGACGTAAGCAGACAAATATAGGACACAGACGTAAGCAGACAAATAAAGGACACAGACGTAAGCAGACAGATAAAGAGACACAAACATAAGCAGACCAATAAAAGGACACAGACGTAAGGAGACAAACAAAGGACGCAGACGTAAGCAGACAAACAAAGGACACAGACGTAAGCAGACAAATAAAGGACACAGACATAAGCAGACAAATAAAGGACACAGACATAAGCAGACAAATAAAGGACACAGACGTAAGCAGACAAATAAAGGACACGGACGTAAGCAGACAAATAAAGGACACGGACGTAAGCAGACAAATAAAGGACACAGACGTAAGCAGAAAAAATAAAGGACACAGACGTAAGCAGACAAACAAAGGACACAGACGTAAGAAGACAAATAAAGGACACAGACGTAAGCAGACAAATAAAGGACACAGACGTAAGCAGAAAAAATAAAGGACACAGACGTAAGCAGACAAATAAAGGACACAGACGTAAGAAGACAAATAAAGGACACAGACGTAAGCAGACAAATAAAGGACACGGACGTAAGCAGACAAATAAAGGACACAGACGTAAGAAGACAAATGAAGGACACAGACGTAAGCAGGCACTGATAAGATACCCAGAGAAACCAGACTCATGAGGAAAAATGGTGGCGGTTCTGAAAAGACTAAAATATCCTTTGAAACGAGATAAGAACGAGAAAGGTACGAACAGGGTACAGGAAGGAGGCTGGAAAAAGCAGATATAGAGACGAGAAGGCTATGGAGAGAGGGGGCACAGATGCAGAACGTGATACACAGACGCTTCAGACGAATAAAGAAAAATATAACAGCACATATTCCACCTCTGAAATGAGATGAAGACGACGGTAATAGCGCCCGTATTCTCGCAAGTTGAGAAAGCTACCTAACACCTTTTCCAAAGCGACTCATTTTGCTTATTACGCCTTACTGTCCTCCGCTGTGTTGCATAAATCCTTCCAACATTTCCATACTCTGCATGAATAGCGTAAAAAAAAGTATATTAACCAATCGTATCCAAAAATAAATCGCTAAGGAGGAGGTGATAGGGAGCTTCCGTACCCGACGAGAATCCGAGCCCCAAACAGAACAGACGAATGGAGGTAATGGAAGACGTACATTCATCCTTTTTAGAAATATTTAAAAACGACGACGGTGTACGAGAGAGGTGCACAGAGAAAGAAAAAGACGAAAGACAGACACAGACATGCCACAGAAACTGAAAATGATACCCAGACGGCCCAGGCGAATAGAGGAAAATGGAGTCAGCACAGAATTAGCCTCTGAAACGAGATTAAAAGGACGACGGAAGGGGAATGGTATTTGAGGGAGAGTAAAATTAAATACGTTACCCCGACAAAACAGATGCATGAAGATAATGGATACATCAAAATTCTAGTATTTTAAATTAGAAAAGGGCGAAGATGTTTACAGTGAATGGGGATGAATTAAAAAAAAAAAAATGTAATGAGCATAGAAAAAGATGAATGCAGGACGGATGAATAAATGAAAGAAGATGAATTAGAGAAAATGAAATGACTGCAAAAAATGTATACATGCGGATGGCAAAAAGAAAAAAGAAAAAAAAGATCTTTACGGACAGAACACAGACGCTGAAAATGATAAACCGAAAGAGTCGAAATGTCAACACCTGAAACTGGGAGGAAACAAGCAGGTAAGATTTCTATTTGCAGGTAGAACAAGGCGAGGTGTGCTGAATCTTGCCATATGTGTTGTTCTTCCTGGAAAAAATATAGATCTAGGTGGCCTCATGGAACTTAAGTTTGTGAATTTGATCTATGAATATTGAAGAATACAGATATACCAGTATTTAAAAAGGCACGTAATCCAGTTTTGAGACTAACTAGGAGTGTGAATGTGATGGAGGGAGAGAGGGAGACTTGGGGTGAAATGGAGAGATGGTGTGGAGAGGTATATGAGGGACGGGGGTGTGATTTGGAGAAAGGGCAGCCAAGTGGCTTAGGACAGGGTGACATCGAGGTGATCTGTTCGTGGCCACCGCTGACGGGATTAAGGCACCTGGCAATAGAGATAGACATAGAGAGACAGACAGATAGATAGATAAACAGACAGACAGACAGATAGATAGATAAACAGACAGACAGACAGATAGATAGATAAACAGACAGACAGACAGATAGATAGATAAACAGACAGACAGACAGATAGATAGATAGACAGACAGATAGACTAAACCCCAAACACACTGTCCTCTCCTGCTCACCCGGCACAACCACGGGGGACACAATGAGATAGTTGATACAGGCCGCCCCCGACGCGTGCCCGAAGAGCGTCACTTTGGTTGGGTCCCCCCCGAAGTGCTTAGCGTTTTCGTTGACCCAGGAGAGGGCTGCCAGCTGGTCCATAAGCCCGAGGTTGCTGACGACGCCCTTCCCACTGGCGTTGGGGCTGGTGTTGAGGAAACCTGTGAGGGAGAGATTGATAGATAGACTGATAGATAGTTTGACAGACAGGCTAATAGATAAATAGATACAGAGTGTTAAAAAAGTGAAATGGGGAGCTAGTGTGAATACTGTTTGCATTATTAGCTTTCGTGGAAAATATACAGTGAGCAGGATTATTATATGCGTAGGATTAATATAGACGGTATATACAGTACGTTCAAACAAAGTGTTGATACGTATGAATATTTATACATAATCCACACACACACACACACACACACACACACACACACACACACACACACACACACACACACACACACACACACACACACACACACACACACACACACACACACAGAAAGGAAAGTAACAGACGTTTGAAAGGTGACAGAGGTAGCCAAGAGGAAGAGAAATGAGGTAGGTGAAGTAAGGAAGAAGTGTAATACATGAAAAAAAAAAAAAAATGGGTAAGGGAGGAAGGATAAGAGGCAGGAAAGATTTAAGTAACAAAATATAGGAAAAGAGGAAAGGAAAGAAAGGAGATAGGATGCTGGGAAAGTGTGTGTGTGTGTGTGTGTGTGTGTGTGTGTGTGTGTGTGTGTGTGTGTGTGTGTGTGTGTGTGTGTGTGTGAGAGAGAGAGAGAGAGAGAGAGAGAGAGAGAGAGAGAGAGAGATTAAGGAGAGATATTAGCGTAGGAGACAGAGAGGGTAGGAGAGATAACTGGATTGGGAGGACGAGGGTGAGAGAGAGGAGGGAAATTGAGGATGGAGGAGAGGGAAGTGGAGACAAGAGATGATAGATGCGTAGACAGACAGATAGATAGAGAGAGAAAGATATAAATTGACGGTGGAAGAGAGGAAGAGTGGAGACAAGGAGATTGTATGTGTGTGTGTGTGTGTGTGTGTGTGTGTGAGAGAGAGAGAGAGAGAGAGAGAGAGAGAGAGAGAGAGATTCTAACACTAATAAAGAATAACTACGGATTAGGTAAAGAGAACAGTGCTTGAAATAACGACTCATACCACCAGTAAAGTTATACCCAAAGACTAATAAAACTGAAAATAAATAAAGCAATAATGAGAGAAGAAAGAATGAAACAGATAATGGAGAAATGCAAAACAGAAACCCAGAGCCTCAGGTAAAGGAGGAATGGAAAACACAATGACATACCTAGCATCATTTCCACACTCCTAATCTCAGGGCTCATTTTCACTTCTAAATGAGGCAATTCACTGCTGTCCTCTCTCTCATTTACTCGCTCAAATCATCATTCATTCTCAGCCAGCTCACTCTCTTGCTCACTTCCTCATTACTCACTCTGTTTTAGTCAGTGCTTTCCCTTCCTACCTCTCACACTTCATCTTTTAGTTACATCTACACGCACACACACACGCAAACTCTTTCACTGGTCTCTCTCCCTCACTCATCACTCAGTCTTAATCAGCCCACTCCCTGCCCACCTCCCTCCCTCCCTCCCTCACTCACTCACTCACTCACCCACTCACTCACTGTCTTCCTTGTTTCTCCGCCTCAGCCATTCATTCCCTCGTTCTGTCAGTCACTTACTTTTAGCCAACACACACACACACACACACACACACACACACACACACACACACACACACACACACACACACACACACACACACACACACACACACACACACACACACACACACACACACACACACACAGAGTCTAGATGATGGGATTAGGTTAGCTTCCCTTTACACACAATCCAGATAAAAGGCTGAGAAGATTAGAAATGGAGTGCGTTAATCCGCCCGCTTACTGAGAGAGAGAGAGAGAGAGAGAGGGAGAGAGAGAGAGAGAGAGAGAGAGAGAGAGAGAGAGAGAGAGAGAGAGAGAGACAGACAGACAGACAGACAGACAGAGTAGGTGTGTGTGTGTGTGTGTGTGTGTGTGTGTGTGTGTGAGTTTATTGAAGTTGAAATATTTTACAGTAACAGACTGGAAGACACAGACAGACAGATAGACAGATGATCCATAATGTATACCGTGCATACGTACACACACATACATACATACATACATACACCTGTAATCTATGCCCAGGTGAGACATATAACAAAATACACACATACTCGAACATAAAATACATATTGGTAGATAGACAGATAGACTGATAGATAGGTAGATAGAAATACACACAAGAAGGTAGACAGAGAGAGAGACCAGGGCAGAAAGTGTGGGAGAAAGTGAGAGAGAAAATGAGAAAGCCTAAGGACATAAAATTTGTCTGAAAAAGGTGTGTGTGCAGGAATATGAGATACATTATTAAATTGCATGAGATTGTCTTTTTAGAGCCAGGAGCGTGTGTGTGTGAGAGAGAGAGAGAGAGAGAGAGAGAGAGAGATGAGAGTAAGATGTATGAGAAAGAAGTCACTCTAGCGTGAAAGGTATGATTAAATTCCCCAAAGAATATACCTGTACAGGAAGGAAGAGAGAGAGAGAGAGAGAGAGAGAGAGAGAGAGAGAGAGAGAGAGAGAGGTGGAAGTAAGATGTATGAGAAAGGACTCACTCTAGCGTGAAAGGTAAAGTCCGCAAAGAATATACAGGAACGGAGAGAGAGAGAGAGAGAGAGAGAGAGAGAGAGAGAGAGAGAGAGAGAGAGAGAGAGAGAGAGAGAGAGAGAGAGAGAGGAATGCCCGGCTGGGTCTGGATTGATGTGGTGTCGATCAGTGTTGGTGTGTTTCCTGGTTGCTATTGTATTGACTGGTGGTGATAGATATAGACTGATAGCTGGAGAGAGAGCCAGATAGATAGATGGATAGACAGACAGACAGACAGATAGATAAATAGGCAGATGGATGCAGATGTGAAGGTATTTGTATTCTGGTATAACTAGTGAATAAATAGATAGATAGATAGATAGACAGATAGATAGATAAACTTGGTAATGGACATTGCATGAAAGTCGGAAGTGAGCTTAGTTTAATATGTAAATGCATTGTCCTGTGTGTTATTCATACCCCAAAACAGTCGTACTTACACACCACACACACACACACACACACACACACACACACACACACACACACACACACACACACACACACACACACACACACACACACACACACACACACACACACACACGTTACTCCACTGATCACTAATACGCGAAAAGTTTGACGGTGATTAAATGATAGTTTTTTTTTTTTCTTCTTATTCACAACTCATCGCGAAATCAGGAGCTGCTGTCCCTTTGTAGTCGTCGAGTGTGCTTTATATGCTTGATTTGTTTTATTTGCTTGATTTGCTTTGTTTTATTTGCTTGATTTGTTTTATTTGCTTTATTTTATTTTTATTCACTATTTGCTTTATTTCTCTTAATTGTTTTATTTGCTTTATTTATTTATTTACCGTATTTGCTATATTTGTTTTATTTGCTTGATTTGTTTTACTTGCTTTATTTACTTTGTTTTATTTGCCCTATTTGTTTTATTTGCTTTATTTGTTTTATCTGTTTGTTCTTTTAATTGTTGCCGTCGAGTGTTTTTTTATTTTTCTGGTTGTCTGATTCTTGTTTTTGTCGTCCAGTGCTCATGTTTGATTGTTTTTCAGGTTTTTTCTTTTTCTTCTCTTGGCCATTGTGTTGTGCGTTATTGTGCAAATAATGTCTCTTTTTGTTATTGTGTTGCCGTTTTGTTTGATGTCGTAGATTCGTGTTACTTGTCGCTCTTGTCGTCTCGTCCTGTCGCTCCCAAATTGTCGCAGTGTAGTGTTGGCAGTGCCCCGGGAGAGTGGGGGTGTTGGCTGAGTCCCCGGAGAGTGGGGGTGTTGGCAGTGTCCCGGGAGAGTGGGGGTGTTGGCAGAGTCCCCGGAGAGTGGAGGTGTTGGCAGTGTCCCGGGAGAGTGGGGGTGTTGGCAGTGTCCCGGGAGAGGAGTGTAGGCAAAGTTAACTGTATCGCTAACTGAGGGTCGTTTGTACAAGGGATGGGGTGACGGGGTAGCTTATCACGAGAGAGAGGGAGAGAGAGAGAGAGAGAGAGAGAGAGAGGGGGGGGGGGTGGAAGGAGGGAGCAGTGAGAGTCGTTGTGAGCCTGTGGATGTGGGTGAAAAAGAGGGAAAGACAGATGAGGAAGGTTGGAAAAGGAAAGAAATGTGTGTGTGTGTGTGAGTGTGTGTGTGTGTGTGTGAGAGAGAGAGAGAGAGAGAGAGAGAGAGAGAGAGAGAGAGAGAGAGCTGGTGTTACTAGTTTGTCCAGCTGTGTTTTGGGAGCTCCTGCGACAGGGGTAACTTATCATGGGGGAGAGAGAGAGAGAGAGAGTGGTTGATGTTATATTGCCCTGGTAACTGCCAAGAATTCCAGTACACACACACACACACACACACACACACACACACACACACACACACACACACACACACACACACACACACACACACACACACACACATTCTGCCCATTCTAAACTCACTTTTCACGTCTACCTCAAACAAACTACCGCAGCACACACACACACTCCTCCCTCATTAATTTCTTCACACCCAGAGGCCTACAGTTGGCTTGATAAACTCCCTTGGCAGTAAGAAATAACCAGACTGGTGTTTTGATCCACGTGGCAAAGAAAAGGATTGACTTACCCCAATCCTTAGGTGGAGAAAGAGATATGGATGATGATGATGATGATGATGATGATGATGATGATGAAGAAGAGATGGAAGAGGAGGATGGCACATTTATCCAGTGTTTTTCTGTCCGTCTCTAAACAGTTGAAATTAACTCTCTTATAATTTCAGGAGTAAAGAGACGTTTAAAAATGAAACCCCCCAAATATTTGAATAAACGTTAAAATTAATTATAACCACACGCAAACAATGAACCAAACAAATTCCACAAACCCAGCCAACACCCCTTTTGAAATATATGCTTTGTCCTCGGGGAAAGGGGGTTAACTCTCTCTCTCTCTCTCTCTCTCTCACACACACACACACACACACACACACACACACACACACACAAGGGGGGGGGAAACACGTGCAGGAGGCAGGAAATCTCTCTCTCTCTCTCTCTCTCTCTCTCTCGTCTAAGGGGGGGACACATGTGCAGAAGGCGGCAAGGCATTCCGCTGGGGGAGTTTTTTGGACCCGGAATTTGTGTCAGTATTTGCAGAGGTGAAATGTGCCCCTCTTACCTTAGCGCAATTCTCGCCAGGAAATGAAGAGACAGTATTTTTCTGTGTTTGTTTACCTCTCGTGCTGAGCCTACAGGAGGGAGGAGGAAACAAGGGAGGGAGAGGAAGGAGAATGGGAATGCAGAACTCTTTCTTGTACATGCAGTGTTCACGGACATGCACATACATGCATCTCTCTCTCTCTCTCTCTCTCTCTCTCACACACACACACACACACACACACACACACAAAGCATGTACACATATGTATAATTATTGCTTGCCTAAAGGAACGTGAATTGTCGCAATAAGTGTTAGTGAATTATTTATTTCTGTTTCCTTGTTTGCTTTCGGGTAGCTCAAAAACCAACTGATAAATGGAAATGAAATAATACATGATAGTCCTCCTCACAAATAGAGAAAAAAAAAATGATTGTGGTGCAATTTATTATTTTAGTAATAAAAAAAATGTTATTACTCGCTTGCATTATTTGGGACAGAGGTAGGTAAACATGGCAAATGAATTCCATAGATTTTATTTATTTATTTATTTATTTATTTATTTCCAGGCTTGTAAAGAAGTCTGTCCCGCAAATTTCTAAACTGTAATTGATTTAGGCACCTGTGTTTTGCTAGATAATCTCGAATGTTGTACTAGTCTGTTAGGGTTTTGTTAGGGTAGGTATTGCTATCAGTAAATAAGATTAAAGCGATTAACCTGGGAAGGGTAAAGAGCGAATACTTGTAACAGGGTTTTATGAAGCCACATTCATTTATTTGTTTATTTATTTATGCATTATTTTACTTTCATGTTAGTCACTCGTAAATTGTTCGTTAGTGATTTAAAAAAAATGGAATCTGTGTGTGTGGAACAAAGTATCAAATATCAAATCCAATTTTCCTAGCATGTTTAGAAATGCATTCCGTTTATGATAATGCAAAAATTTTCGTT
>NC_137045.1:15976694-15989194 GCF_032717465.1 Coenobita brevimanus | reverse complement strand
GGGGAGTTGATCAAGGGAGAGGGAGAAGGGGGGAGGGGGATCAGGAGGGAAAAGTTGTGGGATTTTGTGTGTGTGTGTGTGTGTGTGTGTGTGTGTGTGTGTGTGTGTGTGTGTGTGTGTGTGTGTGTGTGTGTTTCGTACTGTTTGATTATACGCCGCGAAATTCAGTTAGCGAGACGAGAGAGAGAGAGAGAGAGAGAGAGAGATGCGACCCTTGGCTGTCATGTAAGCATAAACCTTTCATTCTCTTGTTCTCTTCCCCCAGTTCCTCCTCCTCTCTCTCTTTCTTTCTCTCTTACCCCTCTCCTTCTTTCCACTTCTCCCAATCTCTGTCCCTCTCTCTTTTTCTCTTCTCCTAGTCTCTCTTCCTCTCTTTCTCTCCCCTCCCTTCCGTCTCCTCCCCACTTCATCCATCATCTAAACTCACACCATTGCTTTTCTCCCTATGCCTTCTCTGCCCCTCCCATTCTCCCTTCTCTCCTCTCCTCTCTCCCCACTTGCCTTCCATTCTCCTCTCTCAACTTTCTCTCCTCACCCCGTCTCCTCCCCGCCTCACCCATCATCTAAACAAGAGTACCTTTTGTTTACTCTCCTCCCTTTCTCTTCTGGTCCTGTATCTCTCCTCTCACCTTCTCCCCTCCCATTCCCCTCTCTCACCCTCTCTTTCTTTATTCGCTCTCTCTCCCCCTCATCTTCTCTCCACCATGCACATGTCAACAAAGCACACACACCTCACACACTCCCTTTTCCTCTCCTCTCACCTTTCCCCTCACACTCTCCCTCTCCTTTCCTCTGCCCTCTCCTCTCTCATTCCCCTCTTTCACCCTCTCTTTCCTCTAGCCATTTTCTCATCCCTCCTCTCCTTCTCTCCACCTTGCCCGCCTCACCTGTCATCTAAACACACACACCTCCGCCCTGTTACCTGTGTGGGGGACTCTAACGAGCTACTCTATCCAGGTTAATTGTACCTGCCCACACCTCCCTGCCGTTAACACCTTCACAACTAGGACGTCTCTCTCTCTCTCTCTCTCTCTCTCTCTCTCTCTCTCACCAGACTCTTTTCTTTAACGATGAAATTTAACTTTATTACTGAAGAAGTATACGAAGACATCTAACCCCATTCAGTTATGAAATAAATCGTCTGGCATCATCTAGAACGCCATACTAGAGTTCTCCCGTCCAAGAGAGGGTTAATGGGTGAATAAACTGTGTCCCTACTCATCTCCGCATCTCAGTGTCGCTCCCGAGGCTGTTTGGTGTGAGTGGTTGGGTAGTTAGGGTGGGGTGTAATTGCTGGCTGGGGGTAATGCTAATTGTGCGAGAGGCAGTAGGAGGTTTTTACACTCCAGTCTCTTCCCTCGTTGGCTGCTGATGGAATTTGCAGAGAGAAATTGTCCTGGGATGAAAAGCACTTCCTTTCATTTAGCTTTATGTGTATATCTGTCTATATCTATCTATTCTATATTTATGTACCCTGTCTATCTATCTATCTGTCTGTCTGTCTATCTGTCTATCCATTCGTCTATCTATCTATCTATCTGTCTGTCTATCTTCTTATACACTGATATGATGATGTACTGAATGTTGCCTTAGAGTAATATAAACTAAACCACACTAGTATTTCTGAGCTAAAACGATATACACCAGCACACAATATTTCGTACTGCATTAAGATAATATATATTGCCCACAGAACGATATAAATTGACCCACCACGATACAGAATGACACAGAACTTCACACCCTGACCCCTCATGACCTAAGCTGACCCACATTGACCCCGCACCGCATTCCCCACCACCACATACCGTACTCTCCTGGACCCTACTCACCGTCTCTATAATGCACCGGCCCATGGTACTTTGATGAGGACACGAGTGGCCTTACTTCTGTACCTTTGTCTGTCTCTCTTCCTTCTCTGTCTTCCTGGTTTTCTGTCTACCTGCTCCTCTGCATGCTGTCCCTCTCTGCCTGCTCTTCTGCATACTGAACCTCCTTACCTGCTGTTCTTGGAGTCTGCTTTAGCCCTGTCTTTCTGTTATTTCTTCTATGCTTCTTCATGTTCTTCTGTCTGCCTCTTCCTCTGCATATCATTCTACCTACTTGTTTTGTCTACCTATCCAGCTGGCTATCTGTCCATCTACCTACCGACTTACCTACCTACCTGCCTGCCTACCTACATACCCATCCACCAGCTTAATTTCTCACCTACCAACTGCTGACCACTATTTTCCCACCCACCTACCTACCTCCTTCCCTGCCTACCTACCCAACACCTGCACACCATTGTTCTTACTTACCTATCTCAGGTCCTGCCAGCCTGCCTGCCCGACTGTCAATATTCCTGCCTAGCTGCCTGTGTTTCTGCCTACCTGTCTGCCTGCCTGCCTCCCTCCCTGAATTCTCCCTGTTGGACCCATTTGCAAGTCAGACTCAATCTTGGCCGGCCAACTGCTTGCATTGTTAGGGCAAAATACGCAACTACCTTGAACGAGAGAGTAGTGCTACGCCGATACGATACGCACACATATATTGACCTGATTTTGAATCGTAGGCCTATTAGTCGTATTTTTTTTCTATTTCAACACCTCACTTGTTATATCGTCCCTACTCATTAACGTGAAAATATCGCTACATCCACACCCTCACCGCTATTACATACAAGCGTTGCGGGCTGATTGTACACGTATATATTCCTCTTTATTTACTTGTCTGTCCCTCTTTATTCGTTTATATGTTTATTTATCGCTCCGTCTTCATTTATTGAGTCTTTGTTCATTCGTCTTACTTTCTCTCTCTCTCTCTCTCTCTCTCTCTCTCTCTCTGACATAAGACGATTTTCCTGTGTTCAAGAGTAGAGAAGCTTATCATAAATAATTTTCACTTAACTGCGCCAGAATATTTACAATAACTAAGCCAGGACAGGGAACGTAACTACACGACAATAATCTACGATACTCGACCAAATATTCAACGTAACTACAACGATATTCGACGTAACTAAGCGAGATATTCGACGTAACTACAGCAATATTCGACGTAACTAAGCGAGATATTCGACGTAACTACAGCGATATTCGACGTAACTAAGCGAGATATTCGACGTAACTACAGCAATATTCGACGTAACTAAGCGAGATATTCGACGTAACTAAGCAAGATTGGACAAGATGGTGCTGGGGCCATTTCGAGGAGGCGGGTCTGTCGTTAATAGAATCCCAGAGAGAGAGAGAGAGAGAGAGAAAGCAGACAGACAGACAGATAGACAGACAGAGACTATGATTGGGAAAAATAGGGATGTATATTAAGATTAAATACCTGAAAGTAGAAAACGAGAAAGAGAGAGAGAGAGAGAGAGAGAGAGAGAGAGAGAGAGAGAGAGAGGCATTAGCGACAGAGTGGATGGTAATTGGGATAGGGAGAGCAGGATGGGAGAGACGATGAGAAAGAGAGAAGGGAAGAGGGAAGAATGGAGGGAAGAGAGAAGGAGAGAGAATAAAAAGTGAAAGAAGAAGGGGAGAAGAGGAAGACAAGAGGAAGGGAGAAAATAACAAGGATATCGTAGTGGAATGGGAAATGGAGAGAGAGAGAGAGAGAGGAGGGAAGACAGACTGAAAGGGAAGATAGTACTGCTACTGTCACTACTACCACCACCACCACCACCACCACCACCACTACTACTACTACTACTACTACTACTACTCTGCTACTACTACTACTACTACTACTACTACTACTCTGCTACTACTACTACTACTACTTCTACTACTGTTACTACTATTGCTACTACTACTACTACTACTGTAGCTCCCAATTCTGTTAAGGTACTACTACTACTACTACTGCTTCTACGACCATTTCTCCAACTCCATTTACTGTTACTACTACTATTAATTACTATAAAGCCACTATAACTTTCCCCATTAACACAACTAAGGCTATTGCTACCAGTACTAGCACTACCATCACCAATACTCCTACCACTACCATCACCAATACTACTACCACTCCCACCACTCCAGCAATCCCATGTTTGTTAGTCTCCCTCCCTTCTTAATTCCAACATCAAGGCATCTCTTCGTACTGCCACAGCTTTTATTGGTCCCTCTTCCCCCCCACCGGCGCCTTCCTTCGTCCCCAACCCTCATTAGTGTAGCGTTACGCCTTGTAATTAAACTTGAGGCGGTGTTGGGTAGAGAGTTCGATGTTTGGATGAGTACCCCCTTCCACACCCTCCCGTTTTCTCTCAAGATTGTTATGGGACACTCGTTTTCTTTTGATTTGGATACTTTGATTAATTATGGTTTCTTTATTTTCTCATTTTTTGTAATTCTCTCTCTCTCTCTCTCTCTCTCTCTCTCTCTCTCTCTCTCCCTTGTCTTTTTGCCTCCCACGCGTCGTTTTCGGTTTTTCCACTAATTTTTCAACCCACTTTACCCTCCCTTCGTCCTTTCCTTCCTTCCTCCCCCCTTTCCTTTCTCCCTTTACGTCCTCCCTCCCCCCCATCCCTCCTCCCCTTAGCATATTTTTCGTTCCTTTCCTCCCCCTCCCTCCCCCTCCTTTCCCACGTCACCCACCTACGCTTCTTCATTCTCTCCCTCTCCTCCATCCTCCCTTCTTCCCTTCCCTCCCTCCCTACCTCCCGCCTTCCCTTCCCTCCCTCCCTACCTCCCTCCTTCCTTACTTCCTTCCGTTCGTCCGTCTCTCTCCTCCGTCCGTTCCTTCCTCCCTTCCTCTTTACCTAAATACTCTCCTCCCCCTCATTCCTCTTCCCTCCCTACATCCTTTCGTCTTCCTCCCTCCCACCCACCCTCCCTCTCCCCTGCTCTTCCCCCCCCCTTTTTTTTTTTTTCTCCCACACTCTCTTTTCCCCTTCGTCTCTGTCTTCCTCACTCTGAAATAAGATGATGATGATGATGAAGATGATCATGAGGAGGAGGAGGAGGAGGGGAAGGAGGAGAAGAAGAAGAAGGATGACGATGATGATATTGATGATGATGATGATGATGATGATGATGATGATGACAATGATGATGATGATTTCCTAGTAGTAATGTATTCGTTTTAGAGCGGGTCATGGAAGCCAAAGAGATTTAGTAGTTACTATTATTATTATTATTATTATTATTATTATTATTCCGATGACTGTCTCCTTATCACTGTTTCTCTCTCTCTCTCTCTCTCTCTCTCTCTCAGAATCAATACCCCCGCCTATTATCAGCTCGGCCACGTCTAGTTCGTCCTCTAATAAAAAAAAAATAAAGATAATAATGAGCCAGTAAATAATGACGTTTATAATTATGGTTGGATTATCGTGTGAGACAAATTGGATTCTAAATTAGGTTCTCTCTCTCTCTCTCTCTCTCTCTCTCTCTCTCTCTCTCTCCCTCAGAATCAATACCCCCGCCTATTATCAGCTCGGCCACGTCTAGTTCGTCCTCTAATAAAAAAAAAATAAAGATAATAATGAGCCAGTAAATAATGACGTTTATAATTATGGTTGGATTATCGTGTGAGACAAATTGGATTCTAAATTAGGTTCTCTCTCTCTCTCTCTCTCTCTCTCTCTCTCTCTCTCTCTCTCTCTCTCTCTCTCTCTCTCTCTCTCTCAGGAGTATTTTTCCTCCTAATCCTCTCTCTAGCTTCTCTCCTCACTCTTCCTCCTCTCTCATCCCTCCTCTCCACTGTTTCTTCTCCTTCTCCTCCTCCTCCTCCTCCCTCTTCCTTCCCCATCCATCCTTTCCCTTTCTCCTAACTCTCCTTTGACTTCACAGCTCTCTCTCTCTCTCTCTCTCTCTCTCTCTCTCTCTCTCTCTCTCCCCCCCAACACACTAAAAGGACCCAATTCCTCCTTTTTGCATCCCCAGCCACAAGATTCCTTCCTGGTATCTATTAATTAAGGCGTCTTAGATGATGGCGTCTGGCAATAGATAGATAGATAGTACGGTAACTAAAAAAAAATTAAAGAAAAAGCCTAAAAAATAAAAGAAAAAAAATCTGCCGTTATTCAGAATTTCCTTACTGTCATCTGTTTTTCATTCTCTCTCTCTCTCTCTCTCTCTCTCTCTCTCTCTCTCTCTCTCTCAAATGAATAGCAACAGGGGGTCGAAAGCGAGTGAAAGGAAGAGGAGAATGGAGTCGAGAAATTACGTGAAAGGCACATACTTTTTTCTCCCTTTTTTCTCTTAATGAGATGCAAGACAAAAGAACTGATGTATCGTAAGACTGTGAGTGTATGAACTGTAAGAATGAAGTTTGGGGCAGAATGAGGGAGGAGGGAATGAAGGAGGAGGAGGAGGAGGAAGGGAGAACGGGAGAGTGAAAGAGGGAGTTGTAGAAGAGAGGAATGGAGTGAAGAGTAGAAGGAAGAGAGGAGTTGATTGGGAAGATAGAAGGAGAAGAGAGAGAGAGAGAGAGAGAGAGAGAATGTTTGAAGATGTGTGTGTGTGTGTGTGTGTGTGTGTGTGTGTGTGTGTGTGTGATTTACTGCAAATGTGTTTTCCTGCTTCTAGATGTTACTCTTATTTTATTTTTGCATAGTGTATTTCCTTTTTAATAATTTTTGGTTTTACATGATTTTTCTTCCGCTTAATTTGCGTTTTTCAAGTTTTTTTGTTCTTGAAATATATGGAAATTAGTTGATTATGATGATTACGATGACGGTACGGTGATGATGATGATGATATTGATGATGATGAGGAGGTGGGGGAGGAGGAGGATAATAAGAGTGATGATAATGGCGATGATGATGATAATGATGTGATGCTGATGATGATGAGGGGGAGGAGGAGGATAATAGTTATGATAATGACGATGATGGTGACGAAGATGATAATGTTGATGATGATAATGATGATTCAACTTCTTCCCTTTAGTCTTTTCTTGAGACACCACAGAAAAAAAGATAAGTAAACAAATAAACAAAATCCAACACATCTTTCACCTCCAAATAAATAACTAAGAATAATCAGAAAAAAAATAGGACAAGGATAGCGAAAGAGGAATAATTAGCAGTAACCATAAATAGAGGACGGGAGGAAGACGGATAGCGATAAAGAAGAGAGATAAGGAAGGAGAGGAAGGAGGGATGCGAAGGGATTACGGAGGAGGAAGTAGAGATAAGGCGATAAATAAGAAATGGAGAGGGGAGGGAAGAAAGCTAGCGAAGCCATAACAAGAAAGTGAGCGAGAGAAATAGAGAAAGAATTAGAGATAGGAAGAGATTACATCGAGGGGAGTGGAAGAATATGGAAAGAGGGGAAAAGAGAGAGAGAGAGAGAGAGAGAGAGAGAGAGAGAGAGTGGCCACGGCTGGTTTAATCACAGTAACCCACTAACCCATCAGGCTTCCTTTTGGTTATTATTATCACCTAAACTAGCAATAATAAAAAATAATAATAATAATAATAATGGTGATGATTATGATGATGATAATAATAATAATAATAATATAAAGCTTGTCTCTCAGTGTAGAGTCACCAAAACTTAGAACTACAAGTGACTGGATGGCGACCGTTATTACCTATCCACACACACAAAAAAAAAAATCGAAAAAAACGAAGACAAAAATACACACAGAGAGAAAAGAGGGGAAAGTGAGAGAAAATGAGTAAATGAGGAAAGAAGAACGGGAGAGAGAGGAAAATGGGAGGAAAAGGAGTAAAGGAGGGAAGGAGGAGAAGGAGAGGAAAATCAGTGAGTCCCCAGGCGTGGAAAATTAAGAGTTATAAAATAAAAATGCAATGTGGAACTCGAAAAACGTTGGGGGATTAAATTGGAACGTGTTGAAGTGTGAGATGGTAGGCCTCTCTCTCTCTCTCTCTCTCTCTCTTCTCATTTTCTTTTATCCTTTCACACATCTCTCTCGGTTCTCTCCTTTTTCCTCTTCCTTTTTTTTTTTTTCTTTCATTCCTTCTTCTCTTCAGTCATGAGGTCTCTCCCTGTTCCTTTTCCCTTCCTTCCTCCCCTTTTCCTACTCATCGCCTCCTCGTCATCCATCCATTCTTCCTTTCCTCTCCTCCTTCATTTTCTTTCTTCTTTCACCCTACTCTCTCCCTCTCCCTCTTTTCCTCAGTCTTTCTTTCTCCCTTTTCTTCCTCCCTTTTCCGCATTCATTCTTTCCCCCCCTCTCTCGCTTCCCCACCCCCCCGTTTCCTCATTCTTTCCCTTCCCCTCCCTCCCTCCACTTCTCTCCTTCGCCATCCATTTTTTCTCCCTTCTCTCTCCTTTCCCTTTATTTCACTCTTTTACCCCCTCCTTATTTCCCCTCCTCTTCCCCTTCTCTACTCCTGCAGCATCCATCCATCCATCCATGCATCCATCCATCCATCCATCCATCCATCCATCCATCCATCCATCCATCATCCTAATTGCTTTGTTTTACTTGTTTCCCTTAGTCGTGCTTCCATCTTAATTACACCCACCTCTTGATGAATCCCTGCTAACGACCCCGTGCTGATTACATCATGAATATGCTTACTTTTCCATCTTCCAAAGCACAATAAATCGCAGGCGAATTTTCTGTATCTTTTTCTTTTTATTTATCTGGCGCAAAGTCGACAGAGTCTGATGATGCAAAAATTCATGACTTATTTCTTCATGCATTGGCCAGTTCATGCTGCCCTTCTTGTTAGTTGCGTTTTATTGCTTGGTTTCTTTCTTTTGGTCGTTCTTGTTAGCCAGCCCCATGTTGCCTTTCTTGTTTAATTGTGGCAGGCACTTCTACCCTTCAGAATTAACCGATTCCGACCAAACATGGACACAGTGACCAGCCTACGATCTACTTGTGTCTGCAAGGTTTTGGTAGCTAAACATCCACTCGTTACTCAGCACCGGCCGAAAAAAAAAAAAAATCGTCCTTTTCACGTTTTGAGCTGCAGAAACATTACTAATGGGCGTAGAAAGCTCTAACTTCTTTAGGCGTAATCTTGAGGTCATTCCCTATCAAAAGTATTCCATCCATTTTTTTCCCCTCCTCTAGTTTTCGAGTGGCAACCCTGTGAAGACTGACTTCAGTGTCGCTGGCAACCAGGGCCGGTTTTTCGAAATGCCCCCCTAGTTCCCTAGCGGCACGATGGAAATGAATGAAAGTTTGCATGCTTATAGACACCGACTAATACTACAGCTTTCTCTTTACACCTATTTGCTTCATTGGCCTGGTCAGGGGTCAAAGGTCATCAAATGCGAAAACAGTGATAATAGCTAAAGTCAGGACTGCTCGTGCGAAATGCTAAAGTTCCGAAGATTATTAAATTAGGACAATGATTCTTGTGTAGAATGTTGCACTGGAGTACCTCTATATAAAAATGACATTTAGTGCCGAAACTCTTCCAGTCGCTGGCAGTGCCACCTAGAAGTTGTACCTCTGGTAGGCCATACAACGAATTTCAAGTTCCCAAGCTCCACAATGGATGGATGGAATAAAATGAAACTTTGCATGCTTATAGACGTTAATGAGTACTGTAAGTGTGCTCAGTACATGAATGACCTATATCCGCCAGGTCAGGGGTCATATGTCATCTAATGCACTTCTGCGGAAAATCTCTAAATTCACAACTAGACTCGCGCGATATGCACGGGATCCGAAAGTTAATGACCCAGAGCCATGATTCTCGGGTACCGCCATACAGCAGTGACTTTTCATACCGAAATTTACTTCCGGTGGCTGACAAAGCTTGGCCCACTTAGAGCTGGCCCCCCTCGCCTGTCAGCATGTTTATCGATTTTTCATTATTTGTTTATACTTATTTATCAGTTTATTCAGTTTGACCCTTTCATTTCGAGAGATGGTAGAACTCTTCATGGAGGAAGTTATGCGCTAAGATTCGAATCCAAGAGGTAACCGGATTTTTTTTTTTTTTTTTTTTTTTTTTTTTTTTAACGACGCCCAGGACATAGGGTTGGCTCTTACAACTTAAAATATGATCTGGACTACGTAGCCAGATTTTCCTACCTTTAATATTCCTGGTCTTTTGAGGACCTCCAAATAAGGTGTGTGTGTGGGTGGGTTTGCGTGCGTGCGTGTGTGTGCAATACAGATAACTCCTTGGAGGCCATGGTCTCATCTGCATATATTATTCAAGCTAACACGCTAATTTTTACGATCTGAGCGAAACATTAGCCCTCACAGTGATAAATCATGTCATAATTACAATGCCTATCAACTTTAGTTCACTATGCATCAGTAATTATCACCACAGACTATCGCGTCCTCCATTACCCCGGCCATTACAGTTCATCAGGACGTAATGGTCCTCATCACAATCATGTAATCAGCGTGTCCAGGATAATTACAGGTGAGCATAAGGTAAGGTCTGGCTTGGCTCTCATAACGCCAGCTCACAATCCCGTAATGTTTATGTAGGAGTCTCTTTATAGCGCTGTCTGGAGGATTGTGGGGCCGTCTCGGTACTCTGCCTTAGTCCCCCCTCGTTACATTTCCGTTTTCTTTCTTGTGTGGAATCTCTTTTTCTTTCATGTTTATATTATTGCGTTGCCATGTTATGCTTTTAAAGTCCTGGAAAGGGATGTCTTGTCGTGCTGGCACTGATATAACCAGACGGAGGACTTGCTTGGTTTGCACAGTCGTGGTTCAGTTGTTTCTCTCTCCCCGAAAAGGAGGAAGGTGGGCTGAAGAAGAGCAAAATAAGCGTGCAGTTTATTAGGTTCACGTTCATATGATTCTAGGACCACAAAAACAAGAACAAAAAAAGTTTCTCTGGGTTCCGCTGGCTAGTACTATTTTTTTTTTTTTTTTTACATCATTGTTTTGTCGACCCTGCTTTTTGTCAGCCACCATCCTCCTAACCTTCCACTATCACTCCAAACCTTCTACGACCATTCCTAACCTTCCACGATCATTCCCAACTTTCCACGACCACTCCTAACCTTCCACGACCATTCCTAACCTTCCACGACCACTCCCAACCTTCCACGACCATTCCTGACCCTCCACGACCATTCCTAACCTTCCACGACCACTCCTAACCTTCCACGACCATTCGTAACCTTCCACGACCATTCCTTAGCCGGGCACTTACCTTTTGCATGTGGCATTATGGCCCAACAAATTGTCTTCCAATCTCTCTCATCTTCCTTCGTTCCCCCATGCACCTCTCTCCATTTTCTTCCATTTTCACCTCGTTTTCCATTCAATTTCCCCTCTCATAAATCTCATCTCTTTTTCCATCTCATCTTCACTTTATTTCTTCTTACATAGTTAGTTTTGTTGAGTTCCTGTTCGTCTCAGTTCATTTTTCATAGTTCCTCTCTGTCATCTCTGTTTTCTGTCATTTCCGTCCTCTTTCCGTCATTTCTCTACGTTTTTCAGTCCCTGTCTCTCCTCTCGCTTCCAATCTTCTCTTTCTTTCCTCTTTCGCTTGTTCTTCCATCCGTACTTTTTTTTTTTTCATCCATCCCTTTCTCCCTCCCTTTCTTTCCCTCCTCTTCCCCATCTCCGTTCCCTCCCTCCATTCGTCACATCTCTTAATCACTTGCTCTTTTCTCAGTTCCTCTCCTTCTTCTTCTTTCCATCTTTCCCGTTTTACTTTCTTTCTCGTCTTCATTCCTCCTCCTCCTTCCTTCTTTTTCTAAGCCCAATCTTCTTCCTATTCCTTCCCCTCTTTCCATTTACCTTCCCAGCCTCTCTCCCTCCCCTCCCTCTCCTCTTTCTCCTCTCCTTCCCTCCCTTCCTTCTCTCCCTTTCATTTAATCTCCCTCTTCCTTTCAGTCGTCTTAAGCTCCCTCTTATCCCTCCCTCTTCCGTCTCATCTCCTCCCTGCCTCCTGTATGTCCCCTTCTCCTCCTTCCTTTTCCTCACTCCCTTTCTCCTCTCCCTCTGATCTTCCATGTCCCTCTCCCTCCATTCCATCTAATCTCCCTCCTACCCTCTACCCCTTCTTAAGCTCCGTTCTCCCCCTCTCCCATCTTTTCCCCCTTTTCCCCTTCTTTCCTCCCTTCTCCTCCCTCTCCCTCCATCCTTCCTTTCCTCCCACCCCCTCCCCTCTTCCATTCCTTTCTCCCTTTCCTCCTTCCCTTCTCTCCCTCCTCTCTCTTTTCTCCTTCCTTCCTCTTCCATTCCTCCCTCTCTCCTCACCCTTTCCTCCCTCTCCTCTCCCTTTCCCCCTCCCCCTTCCATCTCATCTCCTTTCTCCCTCTCTCCCTCCCTTCTTCCCTTCTTCTTCCCCTCTTTCCTCCCTCCTTTCTCCCCCTTCTCCCTTCCTTTCTTCATTCCTCTCCCTTCCATCTCATCTCCCTTTTCTTCTCCCTCATCATCCCTCCTCCCTCCCTGACCTAATCTCTTAAGAAAACGAACTGTGGTGTGTTGTTTATCCTGAGTTACTGGACGAGTGTGTGCTCTCTCTCTCTCTCTCTCTCTCTCTCTCTCTCTCTCTCTCTCTCTCTCTCTCTCTCTCTCTCTCTCTCTCTCTCATTACCTTTAAGACACACCATACTTAACTTCAAGACAAATGCTTACATAACATAGGCAGGGAAAGATGGATG
>NC_137045.1:15961694-15974194 GCF_032717465.1 Coenobita brevimanus | reverse complement strand
GTTTCTCCTATTGGCACTCTGACCCCTCCGGCACCGTTCAGGCTCACTAACGCTCTTTGGCACTCTCTAAAGCTCTCTGACATATCCCGGTGCTTCATGGGGCTTTTTTGGGGCAAGCTCTTTAAATCCGTGGGAGCTCTTTTGGGGAACTCTTTAAACCTTTGGGCTCTTTTTGAAGGGGAACTCTTTAAATCCTTTGACTCTTCTTTAGCAACTCTTTAAATCCTTTTTTTTTGGTGGAAGCTTTTTAAATCCTTGGGCTCTTTTTGGGGAACTCTTTAAATCCTCGGGGTCTCTTTTTGGGGGGGAAACTCTTTAAATCCATGGACTCTTTGGAGGGAAACTCTTTAAATTCCTCGACTCTTTTTTTTTGGGAGGCTCTTTCAATCCTTGGCATCCTCTCACATCTTCCTCCTTCCATCAATATTCCTCTTGGACGCTGGCGACTGGAGAATGACGCCTTCCCGTGGTGGCACCGATCTACACAAACGTCCTTCCATTCCCTCCCTTTCCTTCGACGGTGGACTTGTAGGAAAATAAAGGAAAATGAAGGAAAGTGAAGGAAAAAAGGTGGAGGGGTACTGGGATTTTTTTCTTTCTTTGTAAAGAGGGTGAAGGCTGTGTGTGAAGGGAGGGCAGTAGGCAGAGCAGGAGGAGAGGAAAGGAGGGAGAAAAATGTGGACGGGTAGAAGGGAGGAATTTTTTGGAAGCGGGAGGGAAGATGGGGAGGGATCTTTGTGTGGAGGGAAGGACTGTAAGGGGCTGGGGGAGGAGAATAGGAGGGAGAGAAATATGGAGGGGTAGGAGGAATGTACGTCTTGGACACGGGGATGCCTAAAAAAAGGAGGGGGGGGAGAGAGAGAGGGAGAGAGAGAGTTACCCGTATATATAAGGGTTGATAGAAGATAGTACAGTGATTGAGAGAGGCTGGAAAATAGCTAGAGAAAACAGAGGCTGGAAGAAAATCACGAAGATAAAGATAGTGAAGACATTGATGATAGATAAGGAGGATGAGATAGGACGTTAAGTGATAAAGCTGATTAGAGGGTTTGATGTAAGGGGCGGTGAACTGATAGAGAGGAGGCTGGATAGCAGATGATGTGGACGGTAGAAATGAGGGTACTGTAGCTGAGAAGGACGAGAGTGGAGGCGTGCAACGAATACAAACTACATAGGCTTTGAGATAGATAGGTAGGTAAATAGATGGATAGATAGATAGATAGATAAAGAGAGAAACTGATGAAAAAGTAGAAAGGCACCTAAGAAAAATAATACAGAATTTTAATAGGAGATGGAAGATAGTTAAATAGATAGGATGGAAGGTAACTACAATAATATAGATAGAAGGAACTAAAGATATAGAATTCAGACAAAGATCTTAAGAAAAGGGGAATATATACACCTTAAAGAAGCTGTATTGAACTTGGAGGGTGTAGGGTAGTGATATAGAGAGGGGTTAGATATATGGATGGGGGCTGGGGGGTGTCTGGAAAAATATAGAGGGGAGGAACTAATGAAGATGAAGGGGAAAATGGAGGGGTGAGGCTGTGAGGGGAGGAGGGAGGGAGGAGGGGATGAATTATTGGGGATCTGTAGAGGGGGATAAAAACAGCAAATAGGGGTTACGTATGGGGAGGGGTTGATGATGATGAGAGAGAGAAAGAGAGAGAGAGAGAGGGGGGGGGAAGACGGAAAGGAGGGGGAAAAGGTATATTACGAAGATACAATATTAAAAACTGATGAAAAAAGGGAAAGGAGGAGGGAGGGATGGAGAGAAAAAGGGCTATGGAGGGAGGAAAATATGGAGGGAGGGAGAGATGTATATAGGGTAGGAAAAAAAGGGGGAGAAAAAGGTTTATAACGAGGGGAGAATGAAGGAGGAAGTGATGAAAAAGGGATGGAGGGAGAAAACCAGGGGGAGAAAGGGAGATAAGAATCTGTAATGGACAGGGTGAAGAATATGGTAGAAACTATGAAGAAAGATGAGAGAGAGGAGGGAAGGATGGGAGGAAGAGAAAGGAGTGGAGAGAATGAGAGAAGATGCCATGAAGGAATAGGAGGAAGGAGGGAGAAAGGGAGGGAAGGAAGGAGAGGAAATGTGAAGAAAAGGAGGGAGGCTATGAAAGAAAGTGACAGAGAGTGGGAAGGAGGAAGGGAAAAAGAGGGAGTGGAGAAAAGAAGAGAGGAATCCTTAAAGTAAATGGAAAAAAGGAGGAAGGAAGGGAAGGAAGGAGAGAAAATGTGGACAGAAAGATCAGGGTGTGAAGGAAAAAGGAGGGAAGGAAGTAGGGAAGAGAAAGAGTGAAGAAAAGAGAAGAGACTGTGAAGGAAAGGGAGGGCTGGATAGAGGAAGAAAGGGAAGGAAGAAGAAAAAATGTGGACAGAAAGGAGGAGAGGGTGTGAAGGAAAGAGGAGGAGGGAAGGAGGGCTTGTGGGGGAGGAATTATATGGAGAGTAAACGATGAATGGGAGAGAGAGAGAGAGGGGGGGGGGGAGAAAAATGATTATTAAAAGGAAAGGTTGAAGAAAAATAGAGTGGGAAAATAGGGAAGAAATAGAGAGAGAGAGAGAGGGGGGGGGAATTATTATTAAAAAGAAAGATTGAAGAAAAATTTGGTGGAAAAGGGAGGAAATAGGTTGAGAGAGAGGGAGAGAGAGAGAAGGATTATTAAGGAAGTGTATCTTGAAGGTGGGAGGGAGGAAGGGAGGGAAAGGGAGAGAAAAGTGAGGGAGAGAGGAGGGAGGGAAATGGGAGAGAGTCTTATTAAAAGGAATGAATGGGTGAAAAACTGATAGATAAAGGCAGGTAAAAGGGGAGGGAAAGTCTATTGAATATGGAGTAGGGGGGGGGGCGGAGGGAGGGAGGGAAGAGGGAGAGAGAAGAGGAAGGAAGAGAGGGAGGGAGAAGGAAGGAAAGAAGGAGAAACAGGAGGAAAGGAGGGGAGAGGAAATATTACAGAGGCGAAAATTAATAAAAAAAAAAAAGAGGAAAAGGATAAGAGAGAGAGAGAGAGGAGGGGGGGGTGACCTGGGATGACCTAGGGTGGGTGATGGACGAGACTGCTGTGACCCAAGACGCCCCCTTCCCATCCACTACACGCTCCACAAATTTTAGGAAAGTAGACAATCTTCGACCCTTCTCAAAATTTTCGGGGTCTATGTATATATTTTTGGGTCGTCATTCAACATTTCGGTAGATTTTTTTTTTGGCCTTCACTTAAAATTTTGGGTGAATATGTATTTTTTGGCCTTCATTCAAAATTTTGGATATATATTTTTTTTTTGGCCTTCACGTAAAATTTTGGTTAGGTCTTTGTTTGGTTTCTTCAAAATTTTGGGTAGATATTTTTGGGGAGTCCATGGTCAGAATTTTGGGTAGATTTTATTTTAGGTCTCTTGTAATTTTTTTTTTTTTTTTTTTTTTTTTTTTTTTTTTGAGGAAGGATGGTCTATAGTCTGAATTTTGTGTAGATTTTTTTTTGGCCCCTATTCAAAATTTTGGGTAGATATTTTTGACCGATTCAAGAAATTTTGGCAGATATTTTTGGGCCTGTTCCAATTTTGGGGTAGACATTTTTTTGGACCTCCATTCAAAATTTTGGGTAGATATTTTTTTGGTCTCGTCAAAATTTTGGGAGATAGATATTTTTGGTCTTCCCTTTATATTTTTTTGGGGGAGTGTTAAAGATTTTGGGAAGATTGAAAATTTTTGGCCATCACTCGAAATTTTCATAATTTGGTCTGCTTTAAAAATTTTGGAATGGGGGTAGATAGTTTTAGGGCTTCCATTAAAATCTGGAGGTCATTTTTTTTTTTTTTTTTTTTCTTCGATCAAAGTTTTCGGTAGACTTTTTTTTGACTTACCTTCAAAATTTTGGGAGATACACATCCATGGCTTCCCTAAAAAATTTTAAGGATACCTCGATTTTTTTAGGAGAGATTCTTTATAACTTCCTTTAAAAAGTATTGGAAGGGGAGACATTCTTCTTGAGCCCCTTAAAGAGGAGGTAGATAATTTTTGACTCTCTCTTCTTTCTCATATTCTGCTAACACACACACACACACACACTCTCTCTCTCTCTCTCTCTCTCTCTTCCACTCTCTTCACCTCTCTTCCCACTTCTCCTTTTCTCCTCCCCTCCTTCCTCTTCCCTCACCTACCTTCTTTCCTTCCCTCCACTCTGCTAGATTCACCCTTCCCCACGCTCCAGAAACGTAACAGAAAATATAAAAAGAATCAATATTTCCTCTTCTCTTCTTCCCCTACTCTTCCTCCTCTTCCTCTTCTCTTCCCCTTCTTCCTCCTCTCTCCCCCCTCCTGTGTCTCTCCTGCACCTGCTCTTTCCTCTTGCTTTCTCCTCCTTCTCTTCTCCCTTCTTCTTCTTCTCCTCTTCTGCCCTTCTTATCTTTTCCTCCTTCCTTCACCTCATCTTCTCCCTTTTCTTCTCCCACCCGTTCCTTCCTTCCTTCCTTCCCTCTCCATCTCTTCCCTTCGCCTCCATACTTTTCTCACAATTCCCTTCCTCTCCTTTCGACGTCTTTCGCCTCCTCTTATCTCTCCTTCCTTCCTTCCTTTTCCCTTCTCTCCTTGCCTTCCTCCATTCCCCTCCTCCTCTTGTCTTCTTCCTCCCTCCATTCATCTCATCCTGCATCGCCCTCCAAGAAAATTTGTTATATAAAAAAATTAATGTATTGATTCCTCTCTTCTGTCCTTGTCCTCTTCTCCCCTTCGTCCTTTTCTCCTCTCACTCTTCCTCCTCTTCTCGTGATGTCCTTTTTCTTACCTTCTCCTTTTTCCTCTGTTTCCTTTTTCTCCTTTCGATATTTTTCTCCTCCCTTCCCTAAGTCTTTTCTTTTTTCTTCCTCCTTCCTCTCCTCCTCGTTTCCTCCTCTCTTCCTCCTTCTCCTCCTCCTCCTTCTTCTGCCACACATCCTCTCACTTCCACTTATCCTCCTTGTCGTCCTCCTCTCCTTCCTTTCGTCTTCTTCTATAATTCTTCTTCCTCTTCCGCTTCCCTCGTCCTCTCCTTCCCATCTCTTTCCAGCTAATCCTTCTTCCTCTCATCATTTTTTTTATATCCTCCTCCCTCTCCCCTCCTTCTCTCCTCCTTCCCATCTCCTCTCAACATTCCTTCTCTCTTCCTCCTCTTCTCTTCTCTTCCTCCCTCTTCCCTCGTCCCTCCTTACCATTTCATCCCAGCTCTCCTTCCTTCCTCCGCTCCTTCTCATATCCACCTCCGTCTTCCCTCTTTCTTCCCATCTCGCAGCTCTCCTTCCCTCCTCCTTCTCTTCATCTCCTTCATCCCCCTCTCTCCCCCAAAAAATAACAATATTTAAAAAATGCTTTATAAATTTCCGCACCTCCATTATGCACCTGATTAATTTACTTTGTGCACTGTGAAATTAGATCAGGCTCGCCCTTGCGTTAAATAATTCCCAGCGGTCTAAGTATTTGCACATTTTGGGGCGCGTGAAGATAGGTGAGGTGAGGTGAGGTGGGGTGAAGTGAGCTGAGGTGAGGTGAGTGAGGTGAGGTGAGTGAGGTGGGGTGAAGTGAGGTGGGGTGAGGTGAAATGTGATGAAGTGAGGTGAGGTAAGGTGAGGTGAAGTGAGGTGGGGTTAGGTGGGGTGGGGTGAAGTGAGGTGAATTGAGGTGAGGTGAGGTTGAGTTAGGTTAGGTTAGATTGGTTTAGTTTAGACTGGGTTGGGTTGGATTGTTTTGTGTTGTATTGGGTTAAGTTGGATTAGGTTTGGTTGGGATGAGTTAGCTCTCGTTTAGTTAAACTTAGTGAAATTTAGCTTGGTTGGGTTTGTTCGGGTTTGGTTTGGTTGAGTTGGCGTAGGTTAGGGTAGGTTAAGTAAGGTCAGGATAGGTTAGGTTAGGTTACGTTAAGGTGGGTTAGGTTAGGGTAGAGTAAGTTGGGCTAGATTGGGTCAGATTTGGTTACGTTAGATTAGACCAAAGTAGGTTAGGGTCATTTGGGTTAGGTCAAGGGATTAGGTAGGACTGGAGTGGGTTAGGTAAGGCTAGGTTAAATTTAAGTTAGGTAAGATTAGACGGCATTGATAGTTAAGCCAGGAAATTTACGTTAGATTCAATTATTAGTTTTTCTAGGAAAGTTAATTAAGCTGTGTTGATAGTCAGGCTAGGGAGTGTGCCATGGGATTATGCATATACACACACCTACTACAAACTCAGGTAATATATGCAGGTAAAGGCGATTCTGTTGTGCCAAGGAAGTTTTTGTTTGTGTGAGTGCTTAAGGTGTTCAGGATTTTGTGAGGATGAAGGAAAAGGAGGTAAAAGGAAGGAAGAAAAAGATGTGACTGAAGGAAGGAGGGACTGGAGGGAAGTATGCAGAGAACATTGAGTGAAGGGAAGGAGAGGAGAGTGCAGGAATGTGTGTGTGTGTGTGTGTGTGTGTGTGTGTGTGTGTGTGTGTGAGAGAGAGAGAGAGAGAGAGAGAGAGAGAGAGAGAGAGAGAGAGAGAGAAGGGGAAAAAGGAGCGATAGGAGACCTGGAAAGTAAAGAAGAAAATAGAAGGAAAAAAGCGAAGGAAGAAGGAAGGGAGTATATGAAAAAGGAAGGAGAAAGAATATAAAAGGATATAGGAAGAAATAACAAAAGAGGTGTGTGTGTGTGTGAGAGAGAGAGAAAGAGAGAGAGAGAGAGAGAGACTAAGTTGATCACCCAAGCATGTTGATATATTGATCCAAAAACCTATTAGGGGATGAGGAAGAAGTGAATGGCCATGGAGAGAAGAGGAGAAAGGAGGAGGAGGAGGAGGAGGAAAGAAGGGCGAAAAAGGCGAAGGTAGGAGGAGGAAAGACGAAGAGATAGAGGAGGACACGAGAGAAGTAGAGGGACAAAGAGAGATTGGAGGAGGGGGAAAAAGAGGAAGAGAGAAGAAGAGAGTGTAGGAGATGGAAGTAAGGTTTAGGAAAAAGAGAGAGGAGGAGAGGGTTGTAGAGAAGGAGAGAGAGAGAGGAGGAGGAGGAGGAGGAGGAGGAAAGAATGAGAGAACGGAAGAGGTAAAGAAGGAGAGATGAGATAAAGAAGACGAGAGGGATGAGAGGAAAAAGAAAAGTGAGAAGAAAATGGAGAAGGGAAGAAAGGAGAGAAAATGGAGGAGGGAGGAAAGGAGAGAAAATGGTGGAGGGAGGAAAGGAGAAAATGGAGGAGGGAGGAAAGGAGAAGAGAAGAGAGAAAGGAGAACGGAGAAGTGATAGAAAGAGTGAGATTCCAAAGTGCTTTTTCTTCGCACGGCTACATTGAGAGTATGTGGCGCCATCTTTTGCGTGTAGTAGGGTTGCTGGGCCTCGGGGAAGGGACTGTCTGTTTTAAGCCTAGAGCTGAATTCATAAAAATGTTTAGATTGGGTCATATAATTTTACACTTTTAATCAATCGATGTACTGTGCATGGAAGGCAGCTGCTCAGATGATGTTCACCTACAGTCGACGGATTTGCTAGGCCAGACAGTAGGCATTAAGCAACAACAGTTATAGCTACTACTACAACTACTACTAGCCTACTAATTACTACTACTACTACCACCACCACCACCACCACCACCACCACTACTACTACTACTACTACTACATATATATTTTAATAATTTCTACACATATTCCTAATGATCTTTTTCAGGGTAAATATGGATTCAAAAAAACATAACCCCAACATTTTATCTTTCTCATAATTACTGTCTTCCTCTGTGTTCCCTCTCCCTATATTTATGTCCGCCCGTTATCTGATCCCGCTTCCCGTGAGGGGTGACCGTGACAGAAATAAAAATCTCCGGGTATTTCCGTCCTTCCTTAATAACAACTCCCTCTTCCACCACCGCCCTCCCCCCCCCTCTTCCTGAATCGTTCTACCGCATTTACACGGAACTGGATCCCTTTGCGCTCGAGGATTTTTTTTTTTTTTTTTATGGTGTGGTGTGGTGGGGTGTGGTAGTGTCGTATGGTGTGGTGTCGTGTGGTATAGTGTCGTATGGTGTGGTGTAGTGTGGTGTGATGTGGCATGGTATGGTATGGCATAATCTGACAGTAAACGATATTATTAAACTTGTAGGAGGCCTTTGGAACCTGAGAGAGATTGCAGACAGTCTTCTTTAAAACGAGATACCATTCTTAAGATGAATTTTAATCGTCAGGAGATAACAAGAAGACAATTAACAGATCTCCTAGGACTGCCACGCCTCGCCGCCCTCCCTCATAATACTCTCCCTACCGTCTTTCCGTTCCAAGTGTGAATTATTCTCCCACCCTTTTCCCCCACGTCTCTGGCATATCTCCGAGCACGATTAGTTTATATATCTTTTTCTCTCTTTATTTCCTTTTGTTGTCTTCTCTTGCTTTTCGTCTGTCTCTTTTCTCCTTTCTCTTTCTCTGTCTATTCTTTGCCTTCTGCTTCTCCTCTCCTTTCTTTTTTCGTCTATCTCTTTTCTGAGCTGTAAATATTTTTCCTCCTTTCTCTTTCTCACCCCTTTACTTGCCTTCTCTTTCTTATCCTCTCATTGTCTTCTTTTCGTCTACTTTGGTCATAATTTGTAAACACATCCTTCCTTTATTTACTTGTTTATATAGTTATTTATATATTTACGTATTAATTTCATATTTTGCTGCCTTGTCTGTACGTTGTAAATATTTCTTTCTTGTCATTTTCGTCCATCACGTCTGTGCGTGTGGATGGTGAACTAAGTGAATTTTTCTCTTTGAAAGTTGGGTTGAAACAGGGATGTGTCATGTCTCCATGTTGTTCAATCTGTACATGGATGGGGTAATAAAAGAGGTACAAGGTAGGGTAGTGGATGTTGGAGTGGCCCTGGTGAGAGAGGATAGTGTTTGGAAACTCCCTGTACTGTTGTTTGCAGATGATACTGTGTTGTTGAGTGAAGACGAAGGGGAGCTGCAAGGCTTGGTGGATGAGTTTGAGAGAGTGTGTAAGAAACGGAATCTAAAGGTGAATGTAGGGAAGAGTAAAGTGATGGTCTTTGAGAGAGGTGAAGTCAGTGAATGTACAGCGAGGTTGGATGGTGAGGAATTGGAAAATGTGAGTACGTTTAAGTACTTGGGTAGTGTGATGAGTAAGGATGGAGGTTTGGAGGGTGAAGTGCTTGAAAGGGTACAGCAGGGAAGAAAGGTTGCTAGTTCTTTGAAAGCAGTGATAAGAAACAGGGAAGTGAGCATGGAAGTGAAAAAGTTACTACATGACAGTATTGTGATACCAACTCTAACGTACGGAAGTGAAGCTTGGACGTTGTTGGAAGGACACAAGTCAAGAGTGAGAGCCGTGGAAATGAGTTATTTAAGAGGAGCCTGTGGAGTCACATGGAGAGACAGGCTGACGAATGAGGATATAAAGGAGCGTTGTGGTGTTGATGTGGATGTGATAGGAAGCGTTATGAGGAACACACTGAGGTGGTTTGGCCATGTGGAGAGGATGGAGGGTGAAAGACTGACGAAGAGAGTGTATGTGAGTGAGGTGGAGGGGGAAAGAGGGAGGGGGAGGCCGAGGATGAGATGGAGAGATGGGGTGGAGAGGTATATGAGAGAGGGGGGTGTGAGCTGGGAGCAGGGGAGTGAAATGGCGGGGGACAGGGCGACTTGGAGGCGATTTGTTTGTGGCCACCCCAAACGGGATTGAGGCGTCTGGCAATAGATAGATAGATAGACGTCTGTAACTTGCAAATATTTTCTCTCCTCTTTCTCTTCTTTAGTTTCTCTCTTCCCCTTCTAATTTTCGCGTGTCGCATTCGTAAGTTATCATTATATCTTCTCTCATATTTTCGTCTGACTCGTCCATAAGGTGCGAATATTAATGATGAAATTCGTAGACTGAGTTCATTTCTTTTTCCATTTTATTGCTGGAAGTTTGAGTGATATCGTGAATCGAATACTAAGCGTTATTTTTATTCCTTGCTATGGCGTTAGTGTGGAGCTTTGTTTTGTCAGTTATATTTTCTTTCTCTCCCGTTCAGATTTTATTCAATATCTCACCTGTGGAAGATCAAGAATTATTATTTCCTTTAATATTTGATTACGTAAAAAAAATGTAGTGAGTGTGCAAACAAAGCTAATTTTTTTCTTTTATTTTTGTTTCCTATGGCAAGACTTAAATTATATCGTTCAGTTAATTTTCTTTCCTCTTGAAGCTATTTTTTTTTCCTTCCTATTGCAAGACCGTTGAATTATATCTTTCAGTTGATTTCCTTTCCTCTTAAGCTGCAGAATGGCTCGACCTCTCACCTTTACCCCGTCACCTCTTAACATTTTCCATTTCATTGCAAGAATTCCGAAATATATATGTTTTTGCCATTTTGCGTTTTTTCTCCCCTACTCATTAAACTTTTTTTTTTTTCCTGTGTATTTTCTAGATTTTTCGTTTTCTTTTTTACGTAACTTTTTTCCTTTTTTCATTAAGCTGCTCATTTTATGCATTTTTCTCCTTTATTTATATATATTTTTTGTCATTAATCTGTTCATATTTTCTGTATTTTGTGGATTTATTTTTCTTCCTTTCTTTTCTCCTCCTCCACCTCCTCCTCCTCCTCTTTCATCATCATCATCATCTTCATCTTGTTCTTCTTCTTCTCTTCTTCTTCTCCATCTTTTTCTTCTTCTTTTACGTTCAGATCTTCCTTGAGATCCTGTAAGTTAATTATTTATTGTAAATTCGTACACTAAACTTTCCTAAGTTTCCAGTAAGTATAGGAAAGTTATTTATTTGTTTTTCTTTCTTTCTTTCTTTCTTTATTTATTTTCTCGTTCAGTCACTTTAATTTGGCCAAGATTTTCATTCTTTTGTACCATATTTTCCCTAGTTCAGTGGCAGATCAGGACAATGCTCCGGCTGTACATTCTCTCCATGCCACTTCTTCGTGACTAGCACCAGATTCTAGTGTTAATTCCTTTGTTACAGCTCAGAATTCAAGACGGACACATGGCAGTTTTACGCCACGTTAAAGTGAGCAGAGTGTAGTTAATGTCCTTTTAATGTCGTTTTTCTCTCTCCCACTCCAGTATTTTCACCTCTCACCTTTTTTTTTCACTCCAGTCTGTCACCTGTACCGCGATAAAGCCTAATTATATTTTATCTCAGCTTCCCAAAGACGGTTTTATTCAGCTTAAGTTATTTTTATTGATTTTTATTTATATAATTTAGTGTGGGATACCTACCATCCACTCACTTGATGTAGTACTATCACTTGATGTAGATTTCTTTTAGCCCGGGAATTTTTTTTTACTTCGTTGGGTGATAAATATATAATCAAATGGACGCCTGGTAGTCTAGTCGGTTAAGGCGCACCAACCTGATGTAGCCTGCAGGGGTTTGCATCTGAGGGGTGATTGGGGTTTATTGCGCACATAATGCTACTTGAGGAACTGGTCACTCTAGCCATCAGCATCAGGATAAACTTCGCGTGATTCCCATACACTCCTGATGGGGGGATAAACCAAGGGATTATGAAGACTTTTCGAAATTGAGAGAGAGAGAGAGAGAGAGAGAGAGAGAATGATTTAACTTTCCTCCTCACTTCTCATCAACATTCCTGAACCTTTTTTTTTTTCGTTCTCACGTCCTTCCTCTCGTCCTCTTTCTCGCCTTACCACCGTGGCCTCTAACCTTTGCGTGTTCACCGCCGCCACGTTATTTATCGCCTCGCTTGCTGCACGGGTAGAGGCGCTTGCATTCCTTGTTCGCAGTCGGCTTTTTCACACATGTAGAAAAATGCGAAAATGTTTATAGGTGGAAATGTTTTTAGGCGTACGAGTTTGTATGGATTTAGACATGTATATACGCTCACAATCTTACATACATATAAGGTGTCATCATCATCATTATATACTTTCTGCTCCACCGGGAGCGTAGGGAACCAGGCTTATGTTCCGGGATTGAACAGCCCCACTGGCCCCTGAGTAGCATTGGTATTATGTATGCAGTAAACCCCAGCCATACATCAGATGCAAACTCTTGTGAGCCTTGGCCTACTAGAACAACAGGCCAGAGGTAGAGTAGCGTGGAGAGCCGCCGTTAAGTGACCAAAGCCGACGCATGCAGGCATGATGGAGCCTGTATAAAGCGAATCATACACCACCTACCAGACGAGACTAGGCACTTCTGAGGCGTAAAGAAAGTATACTGAAGAAGATATAGTGCTGAACTTGCAATCACTTTCAGCGATATATATATATATATATATATGAACGTAATATAGACATAGATAACAACCAATGCTATTCTCTCTCTCTCTCTCTCTCTCTCCTTGCTTCATTACTCCCTTCACGTCACCTCTCATTATCCTGTTCCCCTTCTCTTCCCCTTCTTCTTCACCCTCCGTTGCCTCTTCTCTCTCTGTCTGTCTGTCTGTCTGTCTGTCTCTCTCTCTCTCTCTCTCTCTCTCTCTCTCTCTCTCTCTCTCTCTCTCTCTCTCACGCCCTAATTCCCTCGCTTACCGATAGCTATACAAACAACCCTGATAAAAGCTGCCA
>NC_137045.1:15949194-15959194 GCF_032717465.1 Coenobita brevimanus | reverse complement strand
GAGGTGGAGAAGAGGAGGAATGGAAGAGGGAGAAGAGGAGGAAAGGAAGAGGGAGAAAGAGAGAGGGAGAGAGGGACGTAAGGAAGGAAGACAGACAGTTACACAGACAGGCAGAGACAAGAAGACAACAACAAAACCACAAATATTGAGAATAAGATCAGTTAGGTAGTGTGGAAATGCTAACTTGTGTGTGTGCGTGAGTATATTGAGTGTGTGTGTGTGTGTGTGTGTGTGTGTGTGTGTGTGTGTGTGTGTGTGTGTGTGAGTAAATTGAGTTTGTGTGTGTGTGTGTAAGTTTGCATGTGCGTGCCCTGGAGGAAGGTCCGGCAGTGAATACCTTAGGGAAAGGGATACCCTGAGAGAGAGAGAGAGAGAGAGAGAGAGAGAGAGAGAGAGAGAGAGTTAATGAAATGAAGTGTGCGTGAGGGTCAGAGGAAGCGTGGCTGCAGGGGCTTGTGTGGATCAGCTGCTGCAGTGGAGCGAGCGAGCGAGAGAGAGAGAGAGAGAGAAAGAAAGAGAGAGAGAGAGACCTGGGGCTCTGTCGTGACGTAATTTTGTCTGTTTACAAGCCTCGACACTCACGCCAGCAAGCATTATCAGAGGCAGTGTAATACCTTGGGAGGAAGATTCATGATAAACGTAGACTGGACGGTGGGTGGCGAGGCGAGGCTGCAGCAGGGGAGGGAGGTGGCAGGATTCTAGCGGTGGGGCGATGGGCATTTTCTCCCCATTTACCCTTCCTCTTCATTTCTCCCCTTCCTCTCTTTTTTAACACCTCCACTCCTTCCCATACTCCTCCCCTTTCACTCTCCCCCTTCACACTCCCCCTACTGCTCTTTCATTCCTCCCTCCCCCCCACACATACCCACCCACTCTTTCCACCTTCATTTTTTTACGTATCTGCCTCTAAGCATCGACTATCAATTTATGGCCAATTGCAACACCATGTCAACAGCACCAGAGCAGCATAACCCTTGGGATAAATAAATAGCAGAGTTTGATTTATGACCATCGAATACACGGGAGTCATTAAATCTGACGCTCATTAACTTTCCCTCTAATTACCACCCAGTGTGATTCATTACTATAGGTCTTTCACTTTAACTTGGTCAAGATTTTCGTCCTGTTGCAGTTTTATTCACGTGGCTCATTGATTGAAAAAAAGACAGTGTAGTGACTCTGCATCCTTTCTATGGCACTTCTTCGCGACTAACATCATTTTTTTTAGTGCTAATCTATTGTTTTATCTTAGCATTCATGATGGAGGGATGGCAATTTTAGGACAAGGTAAAATGAACAGAGTATAGTAACGTTAGTCTGGTGGTAGAGGATTGATCGTAGCCGGGGAAGGGAACAAATTGGGGATCCGAATTTTCCGTAATCAATTTTCACTCCATTTCACAAGACCCAAAGACGTGTAAAAAAAAAAAATAAATAAATAAATAAAAAAAATAAAAATCGTATGCCGTTATGTCAGTTAAGAATGAGACAGATATGGTATGTAAAAGCATCGTGGGTTCGATGTTAGTGTCCAAGTGGTGCCATGCTGGGGAGTATCCTTGCATCTGTTGGCGTGTGGGAGAAACCAGTATCATATCAACATCACCACCACCAGCATTACCACAGCCATCACCACCACCTCTACTAGCATTACCACACCCATCACCACCACCTCCACCAGAATTACTAAACCACCACCAGCACCACAACCATCACCACCACCAGCAACATTACCACACCCACCACCACCACCACCACCACTACCAAAGCCACCACCACCACCAGCATTACCACAGCCATCACCACCACCACCACCACCAGCATTACCACAGCCATCACCACCACCACCATCACCACCACAATAATGTTTACCATCACCATCATCGCAATCACAGCCATCACCACCACAATCACCACCATCACCACCACCATTCTAACCCTATTTCCCAGCACTGAATGGGTAGATGGATTAGATAAAGACAGGGTGGAGAAAGGACAAGGGAGTGCAAGATTGTGTGTTATATGGCCATTGGGGTCGTGTGGCCAAAACATCACTGAGATACCACACGGAGATCGGGAGGGGGCGAGGCAGAGAGGAGGAGGGAGGGAGGGGAGAGGGAAGAAGGAGAGAGGAAGGGAAGGGAGAGAAGAAGGGAGGGTAGAGAAGAGAGGAGAAGAGAGGGAAGGGCGGGGAGAGAAGAAGAGACGAAGAGAGGGGAGAGAAGAGAGGAGTGGAGAGAGGAAGGGAGGGGAGAGAAGAAGAGAGGAAGGGAAGGGAGAGAAGAAGAGAGGAGAGGGAGGGAAATTTAGGGACAAAAACACCGAGGGAAGGAGAGGAGAGAGGAGACAGGGAGAGAAAAATAGGAAGGAGAGGAGAGAAGGAGGAGTAGGAGGAGGAAGAGAACTGGAGATTGGAAAGAGACAGATACATTAATAGAATAGAGAGAATGAAGAGGAAATGAAAGAAAAGGAGGGATGAAAGGAGGAAACGAGAGGTACAAAAACAGAAAGCCGAAGAGGAGAGCAGAGAGAGAGAGAAAATTAGAAAGGAGAGAAGAAAGAGGAAGGAAGAGAGTGGTAGATATACTGTAGAGAGGAGAAAACGTGAAGTAATAAATACAGTGGAAAAGAGGAGAGGAAAAGAGGAACGTGAGGTTAGGAGTATAGAGATGGGAGAATAAAGGTAAAGAGGAGGTAAATTTAGGAGTAAGGAGGAGAGAAGAGGAAGAGGAGGGTTGGAGGGAGTAGGGTGAAGGAGAGACGGAGAAAGTAAAGTTAGGTGGAGAGAGAGAGGGAGAGTAAACACGAAGAGCGCAAGGAGAGCAAACAAGAAGATGTAAAGAGGAAGAGAGCAAAGAGGAAAGTCATAAGAGGAAGAGGTAAAGAGGAAAGCGTAAAGAGGAGTAAAAAGGAGGGTGCAAATTTCAAAGCCGTTCCTACTCAAGCGTTGGCCGAATGCGGTGACTCCACTCAAGGACGAGCTGGAGTGGGAGGGGGAGGGGGCAGAAAGAGGGGAAGAAGAGAGGGGAGGGGGAAGAAGAGAGGAGAGGGGGAAGAAGAGAGGAGAGGGGGAAGAAAGAGGGGAAGTAGAGAGGGGAGAGGGAAGAAGAGAGGGGAGGGGGAAGAAGGAGAGGAAGAAAAGAGAGGAGGGGGAGGAAACAAAGAAGTGGCCATGTGGAAAGGGAGTAGGGTAATGAGGGAAGATGGGAGAGAGAGAGAGAGAGAGAGAGGGAGGGAGGAAGAGAGGGGATGGAGAGGGAAAGGACAGGAGGAAATAAGGGAAAAAAGTTAAGAGGGAAGTGAGGGGAGAAGGAAAAGGAAATGAAAATGGAGAAAGGGTGAGGGAGAGGGGAGAAAGACGAAGCAAGGGGGAGAGGAAGGAGCAGGGAGAAGGGGAAGGAAAAGAAGAACTGAAGAAGGAGAAAGGAGAGAAAAAGACAAGAAGGAGGAGGAGGAGGAAGGAAGGGGAGGAGGGAAGGGAGGAAGGGGAATGAGGAGGGAAAAAGAGAGAGGAGTGAGGGGAAATTCTTGGAAGGTGCCAGGGGTAAAAAGCTTGTCTGTGTAGGAATGCGCCTGGAGTGTCTTCAACCAGAAACACTTGACCGCTTCCTAATGTGTGTGTGTGTGTGTGTGTGTGTGTGTGAGAGAGAGAGAGAGAGAGAGAGAGAGAGAGAGAGAGAGAGAGAGAGAGAGAGAGAGAGAGAGAGAGAGAATATAGTGAAAGGAGGAGGGATGAGAGCAAGAGAACAGAGAGTTGGGGGAGGGGAGAAGGGAAGGGAAAGAGAATACATAAGAAAGGATGTGGTAGAGAGAGGAGGAGAGAGAGCTAGAATTACCACAGAGTTACATAGATATCCAGACCACACAGACCTTGGGGTACATGGTAGTCGGTCCTGCTTTAATATTAATAGAAAAACTTACTTTCTAATTGCAAAAGTTGAGGAGTAGAATGGGGATGCAAGGGTAGGGAGAGAGAGAGAGAGAGAGAGAGAGACAGACAGATAGACAGACAGACAGAGAGATGGAAGGAATGAGGAGGGGAGGAAAGAAAGGAGAGGAAAAGGAGGGGACAAACGAAGATGCTGGAGGGAGAGAGAGAGGGGACATGACCAAACCAAAATCATCCTAAACTCGTTCTACCATAAGAGCGATTTTTTCCCCCTTTCCTTGTACACCAGCAACATATACAGAATAAACTTAATTTCCTCTCTCTTTGTGAAAACGGGAAAAAAATGTAAATTAAAAAAAACTGAAAAAATCCTCACACCTCGATCAAAGGGAAAAAAAATTGAGTCCCAGAGATTTAGTTTATCCATGTTGTTCTATTGGAGATTTTTTTTTTTTTTTTTTTTTGGGGGGGGGCGAGTTTTCAATACTGGACAATACATTTTTTTTCTTTTTTATGGATTAACTTTTTCTCTTGATGTTTTGGGGTATGGCTTATCAATGCGTCTGTTTCTCTCTCTCTCTCTCTCTCTCTCATACATACAAACTCCCCCACACGTCTCATATTTCTCTTCTCTCTTCCCTTTTTCTCCATGCATAGTTCTCTCTCTCTCTCTCTCTCTCTCTCTCTCTCTCTCTCTCTCTCATCACTTTATCTTTTCCCCTCTCACATTTCATATTTTCTCCCATTCCTTTTCCCCCTCTTTTCCTTCCCTCTCTCTCCTCCTCTCTCTTTTCCTTCGTACTCTATTCCCTCCCGTCTCTCTGCTCTCCTTAACTTTTTTCCCTCCACCTCTCTGCTCTCCTTCTCTCTTTCTCCTCCTCTCTCTTTGCCTCCTCACTCTTTTCCCCCCTCCGTCTCTCCTCCTAAGTGTGGTTTTCTGAAAGTTATCCCAGCTAATTACAAGCCACATAATGGGCCAAGGAAATGGAGCCAAAGGGGGACATTTTTATTTTTAACATTCTCAGCCCCAGGTGTTTTTTCCTTTCTTCTTTTCCAGCCAACTATAGACTGCTTAATCCAACTTAGGAATGACCTCTCGTACTGAAGGGATTAATAGTAGTAGTAGCAGTAGTAGTAGTAGTAGTCGTAGCAGTGGTAGTAGTAGTAGTAATGACAGTAAAAACAACGATCAAGAAAAATTAAACCAAGTCGGATGTTCTCGGTCTGAAGGGGTCAAGGTCCTAAGGAGTAGGACAACGCCTTCACGGGTCAAGGAATTTGTCAGCAGAAAAATCGACCCTGCGCCACCTAAAGGCGTGAGAGTGAATGAGGAACTGCTTGTGTGTGTGTATGTGTGTAAGAGAGAGAGAGAGAGAGAGAGAGAGAGAGAGTAGTTAAGGAGGCTCTTTTAGCACTTTTTCTTTACTATGCATTTCAGCGGCTGTGTTACCTCGATTTTCTGGGTTTTCTCGGTAACGAAGTGTTGGATCACTATTATACTTTCTATCTATTGTATCTATTGCCAGACGCCTCAATCCCGTTTGGGGTGGCCACAAACAAATCGCCTCCAAGTCGCCCTGTCCCCCGCCATTTCACTCCCCTGCTCCCAACTCACACCCCCCTCTCTCATATACCTCTCCACCCCATCTCTCCATCTCATCCTCGGCCTCCCCCTCCCTCTTTCCCCCTCCACCTCACTCACATACACTCTCTTCGTCAGTCTTTGACCCTCCATCCTCTCCACATGGCCAAACCACCTCAGTGTGTTCCTCATAACACTTCCTATCACATCCACATCAACACCACAACGCTCCTTTATATCCTCATTCGTCAGCCTGTCTCTCCATGTGACTCCACAGGCTCCTCTTAAATAACTCATTTCCACGGCTCTCACTCTTGACTTGTGTCCTTCCAACAACGTCCAAGCTTCACTTCCGTACGTTAGAGTTGGTATCACAATACTGTCATGTAGTAACTTTTTCACTTCCATGTTCACTTCCCTGTTTCTTATCACTGCTTTCAAAGAACCAGCAACCTTTCTTCCCTGCTGTACCCTTTCAACCACTTCACCCTCCAAACCTCCATCCTTACTCATCACATTACCCAAGTACTTAAACGTACTCACATTTTCCAATTCCTCACCATCCAACCTCGCTGTACATTCACTGACTTCACCTCTCTCAAAGACCATCACTTTACTCTTCCCTACATTCACCTTTAGATTCCGTTTCTTACACACTCTCTCAAACTCATCCACCAAGCCTTGCAGCTCCCCTTCGTCTTCACTCAACAACACGGTATCATCTGCAAACAACAGTACAGGGAGTTTCCAAACACTATCCTCTCTCACCAGGGCCACTCCAACATCCACTACCCTACCTTGTACCTCTTTTATTACCCCATCCATGTACAGATTGAACAACCATGGAGACATGACACATCCCTGTTTCAACCCAACTTTCAAAGAGAAAAATTCACTTAGTTCACCATCCACACGGACTGCAGCCTTCGCACCATCGTACATACTCTTCACAGCATTCAACAACTTCCCATCTATTCCATATATTCTTAACACTTTCCACAATCCTAGTCTATCCACCCTGTCATATGCTTTCTCCAAATCCATGAAAGCCGCATACAACTTCTTTCCCTTCTCTAGAAACTTTTCCACTAAAGATCTGAGAATGAATATCTGATCTACACAACCTCTTCCCTTCCTAAAGCCTCCCTGTTCTTCTCCAACTAATTTCTCTGTTCTTTCTCTAACTCTGTCAATAAGTATCCTACCATACACTTTTCCTATTATACTAAGAAGACAAATGCCCCTATGATTACCACACACTTCTTTTTCCAATTTTCCTTTGTACAAGGGAATAATTATACCTGACTTCCAATCCTCCGGGACTCTACCTTCCTCCCAGGCCAATCTGCACATCTTCCACATCCATTCTACTACTATCTCTCCCCCATGCTTCAGCATTTCACCACACACTCCATCAATTCCTGGGGCTTTCCCTGATTTAACTTTCTTCATTGCTTCCACAACTTCTATCCTACTGATTTCTTCCTGTCTTCTCACCTCCCTCCTTGTTCCAGCCATTCCCCAGCCACTTATTATACTTTGCCACAGTTTATTTCACACCTAGCGCTAATTTCTGACTGCATAGTGCATTACCAGAAGTGTATGAGTAAGCTACATACTCTTGACAGTTGAGAGAAATTCCCGATATCCAGAGACAGTATTCGGACACAGCCATCACTACGTCACTCCTTAGACCCCACCCACCTCTCTTCCCTTACCTGTATGATCCCTCCTTCCTTCTATCACTCTTTACCCCCTCCCTCCCTCAACCTCCCCCCTTCTCTCTCTCTCTCTCTCTCTCTTGGATTCATAACTTACGGTGCATGCTGTATTCCTGAAGTATATAGAAATATGGTATACCAACATGCACGTGTCATTTTTGTAAAGTGAAATAATGTGGAAGTAAAGCCTTGGGTACGGTAATGTGGAGGGTAATAATGAGCGAGAATGATGGCAAACAGATGGTTTACTGGAGCTGAGCAGTTTGAGGTGTTGCGAAGTTACGTGGTTTGTTAAACGGGTTTGTGGCTGCACTCTACAGTAATACCCAAGAAATACAGGACGTGATAGAAGGAAGGAGGGATCATACAGGTAGGGGGAGAGAGGTGGGTGGGGTCTAAGGAGTGACGTAGTGATGGCTGTGTCCGAATACTGTCTCTGGATATCGGGAATTTCTCTCAACTGTCAAGAGTATGTAGCTTACTCATACACTTCTGGTAATGCACTATGCAGTCAGAAATTAGCGCTAGGTGTGAAATAAACTGTGGCAAAGTATAATAGTGATCCAACACTTCGTTACCGAGAAAACCCAGAAAATCGAGGTAACACAGCCGCTGAAATGCATAGTAGCATATTTTTCTGCGTGTGGTAGGAAAATAATGACGATGATGATGATGATGAAATAAGTACCACGTAAAGATGGAAAAGATGAGTGCATAAGAAAAAGGAAAAAAAAAAACAGTTCTGCTGACTTAGAGAAAAAAATGGAATATATGTAGATAGATAGATAGATATTGCCTGGTAGTGAGGATAGCGGTGAAAAATGCTTTGTCTTTGCTAATGGTTGAATAGAAATGGGAAAGAACGAGGGTAGAATGCTGGTGACTGGAGAGCGAAGAAAGAGGGAGAAAAGACTGGGAATGGTGGTGGTTTAATGGTGAAGGAGAATGTGTGTGTGTGTGTGTGTGTGTGTGTGTGTGTGTGTAGATTTAGAAAGGGGTTAGAATTGTTGATGATGATAAAAAAATGGTGATTTGATACAGAAAGTGTTAATGTGATTGCTGGTGAAGGATAAACACATCGATAAAAGGAGAGGGAGAGGGAGTGAGGGTGGAGGCGATGATGGAAAGGCGAGGCTGTATTAGGAAGGGATGGTGGTGGAGCAGAGCGGAGGGGAGAGGAGAAGAGAGATAGGAGGGAAAATTGAGAGGAGAGGGAGAAGAGAGAGAGAGGAGAAGGGGAAAATGGAGTGAGGGAAGAGGGAAGTAAAGAGAGAAGAAGGAAGGGAAAGCAAGGAGAGTGATGGTTTAGTTTGGAGTAAGGGAAGAGAAAGAGGAGATGGGGATGTAGGGGAAGGAGGAAGGGGAGGGATGGGAAAGGGGGAGAGGCAGAAGGATGATGGTTTACTGAAGCATAGGAAGAGGAAGGGAAGAGGGATGGGGAGAGGAGAGGGGAGAGAAAGGTGAGGGGGAGAGAGGGTAGAGGTGTGGTGATGACAAGAGGAGAGGGGAGAGAAAGGAGAGGTGGAGAGAGGGTGTAGGTGTGGTGATGACTGGTGCGGAGGGTAATGGTGATGACGGAGGGGATCAAGGGAGTGACAGATGACAAAAACACTGCGCACCGAATGTATATACAGTTTTCTGGTCCTCGCAGTTTTAAAGCTTTCTCTCTCTCTCTCTCTCTCTCTCTCTCTCTCTCTCTCTCTCTCGCTTTATTTACTCCCTCACCATCAAGAATCCCCGCCACTTTTCCACGAAGGGAATGAATCAATTAAAACTTGGCCGATCCGTCAAAGGGATAACAAAAACACTAAATTGGACACCGCCTCTCTCTCACTCTCTCTCTCACTTTCTTTTTTTTTCTCATTTTTTTTTTTTTTTTCATGTTTTATTCGTTCCGGCAGAGACTTGTTTCCGGGCATACCTTGTTCCCCTCCCCCCCCCCCGGCTGGATTTTGGTGCTGCTCTTTTATTTTGATTCTCTCTCTCTCTCTCTCTCTCTCTCTCTCTCTCGGTCTGGTTGTCCATGTCTTTCTGTCTAAGAGAGAGAGAGAGAGAGAAGGGGGGTGAGGATTAAATTTTCAGTCATATAAAATTCACACACACACACACACACACACACACACACACACACACACACACACACACACACACACACACACACACACACACACACACGCACGCACGCACGCACACACGCACGCACGCACACACACACACACACACACACACACACACACACACACACACACACACACACACACACACACACACACACACACACACACACACACACACACTACAGAAACAAAAAAACAAAGACAGCACAAAGAGCAAGTCACTCTGTCAACAAAAACAGCAAAGCGCAAACCAAACATTTAGAACACGGCGAAAAAACACATCATTCCTTGCTACAGACATACACAAAAACACAGCATAGGTTAGATCAGTGTTTTTGTCTCGCTTCCCACGCCAAGCTGGGAGAGACTTAACAGTTTTGCGTCTCCCTGCGCAGTGTACAAGAGTGCAGGATGTACCATATATAGCGCTCTCATGTCTCGTGTGTTGCGGAGACGGCTCAGTTTACTTTTTTGAATATCGAGGACTTCAACAATTTTCATTCCATTTGGACCATACTTGGTGGATGAATTGAGGGTAAGGCAAGAATAAAGTGACCCGATTTTGAGAATAATTAGTTAAAAGTCAAGGTCACAGAACAAGGTAAAATTTCGACCCATGTGTGTGAACAAAACAACTTAAACAGGTTTGCTCCGATTTTAGGCAAACTTCGTGGAAGTGTTATGGGTTAAA